>NC_133817.1:6919015-7159015 GCF_043250625.1 Sebastes fasciatus | reverse complement strand
GTTTATAAAGAGAGATAATAGATGTTTAAAGCTCACCATGATGTCTGTGGTTTGGAGCTGGAGCCGAGCAGAGACACAGAAGAAGGGCTGGGCAGCGGAGTGACGTAGTTACGTAAAAAACGTAATGCTGCGACACCAGAATGACGCAGTAGAGTAGATTCATTATTGATAATAATGACTCTGATTTTATTCTATGTCTAGAGAATGTTTGGTTTGGTTTCCATAAAGGTAACAGTAAAATCTAAGAATATTATATTATTAATCTGATTATTCTCTTAGCTAAAGTTCATATACATAAATCAAAATTTAGTCAATCTAAACCTTCATTTTTTTGTATTTGAACATGAAACCAAACAATACATTAAATTGATTCTCTCCTCCGAAAACAAAAAAGTTATTAAGAGGAGAGAATCAATTTAATGTATTGTTTGGTTTCATGTTAAAATACAAAAAATGAAGGTTTAGATTTACTAAATTTGGATTTATGTATATGAAATTTAGCTAAGAGAGAATAATCAGATTAATTATATATTAATTATTAATAATATAATGTTCTTTGATTATGTCTTTTTGTACTTTATGGAAAGAATAATGGATGGGGGAGTAAAAAACAGCAAAAACATAAACAAGTTAAAGGGGGCGGGTCCATTATTTATTTAAGTATTTTTTTTTTATATCATTCTCTATCTTCCCAGTGGTGTTCCTTATGTATTCAAATCCGAATATTCACATCTTGGTAAAAGTACATATATTTTAGTGTGACCTGACGTAGGTTTCTGCATGATAACGCTGCTACATGTACATTACATACATAGATATATATTTATATATATACGTTAGTTCAGATCAGAAAGTCACACAATAACACAAACTAACTAACCGATCAATGCAGCGGTAACCCAGCAACTCCTGCGTTCTGAGAGGTAAAATTACTGTCTATTATATCAAATTATATGTTTTTCTGCAGCTCCCGTCCACAGCTGCTTTACCTCGCCGTCAGACAGCCCTTTCTGACGGGGAACTGAAGCCGTTATCGCTGTCTTCAAAGCCACCAGACTCCATTCATAAAAACAGTAATTTTACCTCGCAGAACACGGGAGTATACATACAACCTCACTTCAAAACATCCAAACTAACCCTTTCAGTTATTTCCAAACAGCTAACATCAACTCAGCTAGTGCTAGCGTTCACATTAGTCATAACCTTATTGATTAGCTTCCTGTGCTAACCTACGTCACTGAGCGAACGACCCGCCCTTTAAACATATATCAGAGTCCTCTCATCTCTTCTTCGTCAGGCCCCGTCTCCGGCGTCTGTGATTGGCCGGCTGGACAGGAAGACAGTAGATGTGCATGGGGAACTTCCTGAAGTAGCTGCTGACCCAGGGTCTGTGGAGGACACAACGGGAAGTTACCTCGAAGCGGAGGAGTGATATCTTAAATAAAGTGATGGTGCTCAGGTGTATGTGTACTTGGCGATGCGCTGGCTGAGGCTCAGGTAACACAGGTTGGTTCTCAGCAGGTTGTTCCCTTGTTGGCGAAGGAATTCGGATTCTTGCTGCCGCTCAACGTCCAGACGCACCGACTCCCGGAGCTCTGCCTCGATAAGACCCAACTGAAACACACAGTTTATTTTGAGTCCTACTGCCCCAAAATACTCACTAGAGCACCAAATGTGGATTAATCCGCCGCTGAAAATAGTCCCCAACAAACGCTGTATTTCATCCTGTTTGATTGATAACAAGACTGGCTCCAAACAGAGTATATGTCTGTGAATTTGTGGCTAAATTGTTCCACTAATAGTCAATGGTCATGTTTATTATGTTAAATCCAGCAGTACATGTCCACCAGGTCCGGCGAGGACACTACGGGCAAAGAGTATAAAAGCAAAGAGAGACGAAACTTCAGTGTTTTTTTTACATTTGGACTGAAACACCTATTATATTTATAATATTTATATATTTATATTTATAACACGGGCCATTTCGGTAGAGATTAAACATTTGCTTTTGTACGAAACTTTGTAGGCGAACGTTTTACTGGCGTCCGGTAGTCGCTTTCAGTTCAAAATGACGGAAGCGTAGCGCTGCTGCTGTGCGCTGATGTTGTTACGGAACGAACAACTTTCACTTCTTATCAATATACGTTCTTTGTTACCTCCTCCAGCAGACTCCTGTTGTCCTCCAGCTTCCTCTGCTGCTCGTACAGAGCCAGCGACGCCGGATCAGACAGACGCCTCACTTCCTGTCTCTCTGCCTCGTCCTCACCTGGTTTACCTGCTGCACCTGTCTGCTGCTGCTGGACGATCGGAGGCAGGAAACAGGTACTGAAACACACACAAAGAGAGAGAGAGAGTGATGGGGTCATGTTTCCCTTCTTCATGTTCATGTTGTAATCTTGTCAATCTGCATCACACACACAACCTTGTACTTCTGTCTTTGTGAGGACACTCATTGACATAATGTGTTCCCTAGCCCCTTAACCTAACCTTAACCATCACAACTAAATACCTGACCCCAACCCTTACCCTAACTCTAACCTAAACCTGATTCTAACCTGAAACTTAAAACCATCCTTTGTAGGTCGTCACTTTCCTAAAATGTCCTCAGTGTCCTCACTCCGACGGTCTAAAACTCACATTGGTCCCCACAAAAATAGCTGGACAAGAACACACACACACTTCCATGTAAACCAGTTTCCATTCAGATTTGTTTACGGTCGGGTCTGATCACGGTAACGTATCCCTCTGCCAAGGTCGTGCTTCAGTGGAGAGTATCACACACACAGGCATGCACGCATGTACGCACACACACACGCACTGTTATTAGATTGTCGGTCCAGACTGAGTTTCCAGGTCTTCTGCAGATAGCAGCAGTAAATGTTTCCATCCAAGTTTGTATTTGGATATATCTATCTATTTTATCTTCATTCATTTAAATGTTAAACTTTAACATCACATATATACACTTAACATCTTGGTCAACCTACCAACCTATTTCTTTTTCCGAAAATGTGGGTATTTTCGCCAGTGTTTGGATGTTTGGGTTTGGCTGTTATAGGGAAATTCTTGACTAAAGGTCAGAATGAGAATTGTGAACCATGTTTCTAAATAAAGTTTTAATCTTTAAATTGGGTATTGTGGATTCCTCGAATTCAAAGGCAACCGGACTTTTAGTCTTTAAAGGTCCCATATCATGCTCATTTTCAGGTTCATACTTGTATTTTGTGTTTCTACTAGAACATGTTTACGTGCTGTAATGTTAAAAAAAAACACTTTTATTTTCCTCATACTGTCAGCCTGAATATGCCTGTATTTACCCTCTGTCTTAAACGCTCCGTTTTAGCGCATTTTGACGAAGTTGCGACGGAATACTCATTATGCAGAATGATATATAAGATGTTATAATTATTGATGTATTAATGTGTTCATCATTTTAAGATGGAGCTACTTTTAATGACTTTATATACTGCTGGTTGTTTAATCTATAATAATACATATTTTGTATTCATTATCTGAATCTGCAAAGCAACTGAAGCTGTCAAATATGTTGTGGAGTAAAAAGTACAATATTTACCTCTGGGTTGTAGTGGAATAGAAGTATAAAGTAGTATATTATGTAACTACTCAAGTAAAGTACAAGTACCTCAATGTCACGAGTGGATAATTAAGTGTTACCTGTGCTCTCTGCTGTCCGACTCCTCCTGAATCTGAGAGAGATGACGAGCTCCCACCCCGACCTGCAACACACACACACACACACACACACACACACACACACACACACACACACACACACACACACACACACACACACACACACACACACACAGAGGATATAGAGTATCAGTTAATTACATGTTCTCAGAGGACAGACTGAAGCCTGGGAGAGACAGTTTCCCAGGACGACAGTTTCCGTGGTGACAAGAGACATCTGTCCATCAGTCTCCGAGCTGACAGACGACACCGCTACACACACACACACACACACACTGACAGCTGAGTAGAGATTAGTTACCTGTATCCGCTCAGGAACGTTACACCTGTTTTTTGTTTAGTTTGGAGAGAGATCTATAAACTATGGAGAACTAAAGCTGCCATTATTATAAATAAATAAATAAATAAATAACAAAGAAATAAATTAAGAAAAAAATTATCAAATAAATCTGCAGGTTAATTTGAAAATAAATAAATATGCAATATTTAAGAATTTACCTCAGAGCTCAATAAACTACGGAGGACTAAAGCTGCCATTAAAATAAATAAATAAATAAATAAATTAAAAGCCTCAATTATCAAATAAATCTGCAGGTTACTTTGAAAATAAATACATATGCACAGAAATAACAAATTAATTAATTGATTAATTTGTTTTGGTTGAAGTTTGTCTGCTTTTCTATTGTTTTTTGTTCCCTCTTTTTGCTTTGGATTTTAATTACATATTTTTCTTTACATTGTGATGTACTGTTTTTGTACGGACCCCAAGAAGAGAAGGTTCTACAGTGGTAGTAACTAATGGGAATTCTGGGTTATTGAATAAATAAACATACACATAAAATATCGTGGAAATCTGGCCAGTAGTTGTGAAGATATGAACATGAATGGAAAATAGACCAGATGTTATTGTTAATAGAATAAAACACGGGAAATGAAACATAACTTAAATGGTACAGCCCTTTAAAAAATGATGTTAACTAAAAGCATCATGTATGAGATATAATCTGCAGAACTTATAATCAATATCACTGCAAAGAAAATTCCTGATTTCTTCTGCAGCGAACTTTTCAAGATTTATTAAATTCAAACAATCTGTGAAGAGTGAAAACTGACGTCAATTCTTTAGTTTCCTAACAGAAGATAAGTCCTGCATTATGAAATTAAGCTTATTTGCATTCAAATGATTTTCTTAAGAGAAAACATCTCATATTGTCAGAGAAAACTGATCAATGAACAAACACATAAAGTGGAGTATCAGACAGGTTCCTATAGAGTGACCATATACTGTATATATATAAAACAGATACTCACAGTGAGCTGGACGTCCATCTCTGCAACTTTAGCTTCCTCTCTGCAGCTGAGACGTTTGTCACCTAATTAGTTCGGTGTTTCTGTTGCTGCACCTCCTCCACCTGAATTAGTCATCAGTGTGTGTGTACAGCTGAGGGAGTTCACATGTTAAGAAAACTAACCTAAAAATTACGTCAACATACAACTACTGTAATCAGTCATTAGCAGTTAAAGTTACTACAGGAAACTCTGAATGATGTCTCTATATGACCTTCGTAAGTAGATGTACTGCTGTACTTATATTTTTACTTAAAGGCCCCATATTGTGAAAAGGGAGGTTTTCATGTCTTTCATATTATAAAGCAGGTTTAAGTGCTATATATAAATACTGTGAAAGTATCAAAACGCTGAATATACGGGGAAACACTCACAGCCCATCAGCTGACAGGAAGTAAACATGGATCCAAGCTGTTGCCTAGCAACGCAATTTCGTAGAAATGCACTAAAACGGAGCGTTTCAGACAGAGAATAAATACAGGCATATTCAGACAGACAGTATGAGAAAAATAAAGTTTTTTTTTAACATTGAAGCATGTAATCATGTTCTAGTAGAAACACAAAATACAAGTATGAACCTGAAAATGAGCATGATATGGGACCTTTAAGTAAAATTTTCAATGCAGGACTTTTACTTGTGACAGAGTATCTGAATACTTCCTCCACCACTGAGAGGGTGGATTTAGTCAATGAAAGTCTCCATAAGGTTAACTGACGACATGTTAAACCCTCTGGTCCTCACTGTCAAAATGTCAACATTTTAAATGTCTAAGTAATGCAATGAGACTTTTAAACAGACCTCACTGTTTATTAGTTTTAATTTCACATAAAGCAGAGCAGTCAGGATTCATTCACGTTCAGTTCAGCTCAGTTTCACAGTCAGATATGACTACAACTATTTATTTTAATAAGTAACGTTAACATGACACCTCCAGACAGGAGGGCTCTGCAGAGGGTCATAGACACGGCCCAGAGGATTATCGGCTGCCCTCCGCCCTCCCTGGAAGAGATCTCCAGCTCCTGCTGCCTCAGTAGGTCCACAACTATTCTCAGGGACTCCTCCCACCCTGCTCATCACCTGTTTGACCTGCTGCCCTCTGGCAGGCGCTACAGGTCAATGAAAGCCTGCACCTCCAGACTCGCAAACAGTTTCTTTCCCTGGGCCATACGGACACTGAACAACAATAAATCTGTGAAATATTAATACACTGAATGTGAAATACATTTGACTGTGCAATATATTCTTTGATGAAATATATACCTCAAGTGCAACTACCTTTGTTTACATTTTATTTATTACATCTACCCTACGTATTTTACAAGTGCAATTACCTCTGTTTACATTACATCTATTTTATATTTTATTCCTCTAGTGTAACACGTCTGTTTATATTTATTTATTACATATACTTTACCTGTTTTATTTCCTTTATAACTGTGTGTGTTTTACCTGTTATATGTTTTTTATCTGCCTCGTTTAGTCTTGTCAAGTATTTGTTTTAAAGCACTGACCAGAAGTGACAACCGTGAATCTCGTTGTATTTAATACGATGACAATAAAGCTTTCTATTTTATTCTAACATCTTGTAATTACTGCTTTGCGACTAAAGTACATTTCTTTCAATTCCTGAATTTAGAAGAACGTCTTTTTTTAGAAGATGAGGTTTTGAAACTAATCCCCAAAATTTCTTCCACATCCTGTTCCTGAAAAATGGATGAAAAATAGAAGACTACTTATTTGCTCTCTAATTTATATGCCTTGCAATGTTCTTCCAATTAAGAATAAATAAAAGTGCATCTACAAGTCAGTGCAGCGTCTGTAGAAGTGGAAGTGGTAGTTAGTCAAGAGCGCCCTCACGTAGTGATGGTCAGTACTGCAGTCTGCTTGACCTTGAAGAAAGATGCACAAGTAATTGTTATGTTACTTATATGAATATAGTAAATACTACTATATAAAGACTGTTGTGTATCTGTAGATCTGTTCAGTAATGTTAGTAAAAGTGAACAATCTGCAGTAGAGTTGTTTCCAAATGCAGCTTATAAACTCTGATAATAAAACAGGTGTGTTATATGAAACTCTTCCTTATAGAAACAATGGACAGGAGATAGAAAAATCAGTTTCTTACAGCCACCGTGGGGCGAAAGTGATACGAGCTGTGATGAAGACGAGCGACGTGAAGAGGCCATTCATGTTCACCCTGCAGAGACACACAGAGACACAAAACCACTAAAAGCAGCTCTGCATTTATTCAACAAAGGCGCAATTTCAATAAAAACAAGTTTGTCTAACTCCTCTGTGGATTTAAAACACTGTTTCATTTGAAGAAAACTCTGAATGAATGTAATAAAACACAGTAAAGCTGCAACTAATGATTATTTTCATTTTAAATTAATCTGCTGATTACTGTTTAGATTAATCGTTTGGTGCCAGAAAAAAAAAAAAAAAAAAGCTCATAACATTTTTATTTATTATCAACAAATTGTTTGTTTTATCCAACCAACACTCCCCAAAGCATTCAGGTTTCTATCAAATAAGAAAAAGAAAATGAGCAAATGTCACATTTAAGAGGAAAGAACTGAGTAATATTTGGAATTTTTACTCGAACAAATTACTTACACGATTAATCGATTATGAGGGACATGATTTTTTTCAGGTTACCTGTTTCATGTATTACTGTCACGATATAGCGACAGTTTTATAAAAATAACTTGTTCTTAATCATATTTGCTCCAATCTCGCCTACTTCAGCTTTAAGCAATGGTGCATGTTACTGCTTATGAATTCAACTTCTTTTTTTGTAAAAGGAACAATGTAGTCCTCTTTCTCTTCAAAAGTTACATAATCTCACTTTAAGATAATTCTCTCATCCTTCAGTGCTTTCAATTCCTGTCCTCACAAGTAAAGAACATACTAAGAACACACTCAGTATTGGTGTACATGTGACTTTGTATTCTTCACCAGTAGATGGCACAATCGGACCAGTCATCCTCCTGATCTTGTTCAGCACAGCAGTTTCTTTAGGATGCCAAACTGTGGCTCTCATGAGTCTGAATTATTTAGTTAGCCTGTCTGTGATCATGGAACAGAGATAAACAGGAGGGCAGAGGGTCACTCTGATAGACCCGTGAGACTCTTTACTTGTACTCCTCAAGTTTCAAGTTTAAGGTTTTTTATTCCAAAGTGAAATATAGACAACCTGACAGAATGATACCTGTTTTGACAGTAAGGAAGTTAATGTAATGTAATAGAGAAAATATGGAACGCAGACAGTGTAAACCTGTACATGCATCATGATTGTGACGTCTAATCCCACCACCAGTCATATTGTCACATGCTACCTCCGTTCCAACTCTTTACTTCATCTTTGTACCTTCGGTCACCTGAGACGGACTGGCGTGAGTTGCCATAACAACCAACCGCCCAATAGGCTTGTGAAACCTGACCCTCCCATCTAACCTTTCACTCTGCATGCTCACAATAATTCACCTTGGCAATACCCAGTGGCAGCAGACTGGATGCGTACATGTTTGTGTGATGGTCTTGGCACTGTTGCCCTTTACATCAATGACATGAGTACACCTATCTTATCTATACTAAGACACGGAGAGACAAGAGAGGGATTCAACGCCTTGCAGTGATGTAATTCACTTACATCCCCCCCAGTTTAAGCAAAAGGAGCATTCATGGTGACCTCAGCAGCCTTTTACCTTTTCGCAGCTCTTTGATCCACTAAGTGCATCTCCACTAATCTGGTACACATGGCTGAAGACGAATTCCTACAGAAAAAACATTAAAGTAAAGGCCTGCGTATAGCCGGCTTACCTTGGGAATGCCAGAGCAAAGTGTCGGTTCTTAAAGCTGTGGAAAAACGTAAATAATGTGGGGTAAAAGGTTCAGTACAGGGCTTTGCAGTGAACAACAAAGCATCTTCAGTGGCAAGTTTAAGGAAGATTTGGTGGGCACAATGTAGAAATTGTATATATTTAACAAGCAACGTCATTCTGAAAATTTGTTTAAAGAGGACCTATTATGCTTTATAGTGCTTTTTCCCTTTCCTTTAGTGCGTTATATAGTTTTTTTGTGCATGTTAAAGGTCTGGCAGGAGCTCAAACAGAGCGTTTTAGACAGAGGGTGAAAAGAGGTGCTGCAGTACAGTATGTAAAAAAGTGCAAACATTAAAGCATGTAACATGTTCTTGTAGAAACATCAAGTCCTCTTTAAGCAAATTCCGGTTCCTCCAATGATAATTCAAGATTTTTTATGCAACATTAAAGCAGAATTTTGACAGTTTGGGAAAAGTGCTTGCTACGATACTACGATACTTATTTGTGAAAGAAATGATAATGAAATGAAACGAAAAAAGAAAATTCGTTGAGTCTCTTGCACAACTGATACTGATGTGTAAAAATAGAGTTACTCTGGAACGATGGTGTGTGTGTGTGTGTGTGTGTGTGTGTGTGTGTGTGTGTGTGTGTGTGTAATGCAATTATTTGCTTCCATAGACTGTGTGCATGTGTGTGCCCTGCACAGGTTTGGATCAAAGTGAGGGGATTTATTAAGACCGCCTGCCACCATTGTTCTATGAGGATTAACACTCAGACAGATACAGCCGTACTGTACCTCTAACCAGCCTCCCACCCACTCTGATACACACACACACACACATGCTTCTTGTGTTTGAGGTTCAACTCCACAGTAGAGCGGTCATACTTCCTCTCACATAGCCACAGTAAACAGACCTGTACTGCTCACTGATAGTCAGCGGGGCTCTGATCACGGAGGACAGGACAGATTAAGACAGTAAGACTGCTCTCCTTATACATTACCTTGTATGGACAACATCTGCATGGCATACACAGTACTTAAAGGTGCACCTCTGTTTGAAATCTCTGTTGGATTCATTCCAAACCATCTGTCCCTCCATCCGTCTTTCTCATCCACAATGGTATTCTTTCCCTGATATGAAAACAGGACTACTTTAACATGGAAATATACACCTACACCACCTACAAATGAAAATGTGAAATAAGTGAGTAACACTTTCCGTTACTCATCACTCGTTTGATCCAGAACAGTCGATTTTCCTCGAGCGAGGAGTACATGTTTTGACGAGCCGCGCTTCCTTCCGGGCAACAGACGTGTAACAGGCTGCTGTTAAAAATTCATCATGTCTTTTAATTTTACAGTCACAATCATCTTTTCTTTCCAGTGTCTTGAAACCATAAAAAATAAATATACATTATGTTACAAAACATTTCCAGTGTCTCGGATCAATAAAAAAAAACAACATTTTATCAACAGCATTGATTACAAGGAGGACAAGAAAACACTGGGGTTGTACGTATGGTACAAAGGCATTCAGTGAGTGGTAAACAAGACTTTAAGTTAGCTGTCAAATGCATTAGAGTTGGCATCATTTCCACTTTGAACTCTTTTTATTCACACTGAAGTTTGATTATGTCTCCATTGAGTGCTTGAAAAGCATAGATTTGAAGATTAACTAATCCTGTGCTGTATTTTTATGCCATCAAAGACCAAATAAATGTATTTTTTTCCACATATTTTGGAATAAAAGTGAGTTAAAAGTGAAACTGACTCCAACCCTAATGTGCACATTTATTGTAGTTCATGACTTTGGTAACCAGGAGTGTGTTGCAATTGGACAAACAGGCAGGATGGACACTGGAAAAGAAGGCTTCAGGTTCATAGTGCTCGAACTGGAGAGTTTTCAACATTATTCCACATAATTAATGTTCATTTAGGCCCACTGTTCTGTGTTTGTGCATGCACAATGTGTGTCTTTATAGCAGAATAAAACCGGAAAGCCCACTACAGGCTAATACAGTATGTGTTTGTTTATGTAAGGCCTCATTTCAGGATTGTTCTCAGTCGATTAAACCAGCATATCTATAGTGATTTGCACCATTGGGAAGCGTTCCCAACTTAACACAGAGCAGATGATTATTTTTAGTTTAGAAAACTTGTCCTCGCTACGGCTGAAATACAAAATAGATTTCTTCTTCACCTTTAACAATATCTACATGTTAATTACACTCTAAATGCACTGCATTGAGAGGCCGGGGAAGCCTTTCGTTGAGTAAAAAACAAACAAAAGAAAAGAGCACTTGGTGTGTGTGTGTGTGTGTGTGTGATAGCGCTGTCCGATATCAGAGTGTCCAATAGTCAGTGAGAACAGGTTGAGTCTGACATTTTAAAAGGACTTGTAGTCCTTGAAATCCTTTTGGACTACAAAATGTACCAGCATGTATTTGAGTCTGGGTTCATGCACGGTGATTATTCATCTGCCTTTTCCAGCTTTCCTAACTTCACCCGTTGATAGGGCGACCATGGAGGAACACCGTCTTCTTCTTCTGCGTCCCCGTCACTTCCTACAGTGGTTTTGGCACACGTGGCTCCATTGCATCCTCTCGTGGTACAGCCCAGCATTCCCTTTATTATTTCTCACATCTTTTTCTGCTTATTTTCTCGTCTCGGGCAACGTCTTAACGTCTGCATTTAATACTGCTCTCCAGAGAGAGGGAACATGAGAGGAGGGATGGATGGACGGATCAGGCATGGGGAACATTTCCCCCCCCTTTAACTCAATCTGCAGCACTTTTCTTCTTTTCTTTTATTCCCATCCTCTTGGCTCTCCTCCTTTTCCTCTCCTCTCCAACCCCCAGCAGGTTCTTCGCTCCTCCTCTCACAAGGGCAGGCTGGTCTGGGTTTTCCTAACAGGTCAGATCGAAGTCTCGTTACTGCCACTGTTAACGGTGGAGGGGGGGATGCAGGGAGGATGGGTGCAAGGAGAAAGAAAGGAAGAACATGCGATGTGAAAATGAATGCAGGGATGCAGGAAGCCATCATGCAGCATTCAAGCAGGATGGTCATATTATTCATGCTATGGTTGAAGGAATAGTTTGACATTTTGGGAAATATGATTGTTTGCTTTCTTGGCGAGAGGTAGATGAAAAGATCGATACCGCTCTCATATCTGTATATGGTATCAAGCTTCTCGTCTAATTCTCGGCAAGAAAGCGAATAAACCTATTTCCCAGAAAGTTAAACTATTCCTTTAACTATGGATCCTGTTATGATACATGCATTATTCCATCAGTTGATGTAATGGTCAACCTATACATGTTTTGTTTTTTCAAACTCTTAAAATCACTATCAACTTGATCTTGAATCCTTTTTAAACTGATTCAAATGACTCCTACGAATTCAACTTAAAGGGCGGGTCCATCTGCATTACCTTCTGGTTTTTTTTCAAATGGAAACGTTCACTCAGCCGTTTTAAAAAGCAGTGACGTAGGTTACCAAAGTAAGATAATCAAAGCTAATCAATAAGGTTATTAATAATGTTAGCGCTAGCTGAGTCAGATTTTTTGAAGTGGGGTTGTATGTACGGGTATACTCCCGCATTATGAGAGGTAAAATTACTGCTTTTGTGAATGGAGTCTGGTGGCTTTGAAGAGAACAATGTAACGGCTTCAGTTACTGTGGGAAGGGCTGTCTGACAGTGAGGTAAAAAGGGTACATACTTTATGTATAGTAAAAGTCTAAGCGTACGCTATATTTAGAATATTTTCACCACTACTTTGCCGTCAGACAGCCCTTTCAAACGGGGATCTGAAGCCGTTATATCACTGTCTTCATAGCCACCAGACCAGACTCCATTCACAAAAACAGTAATTTACCTCGCAGAACACAGGAGTTGCTGGTGTAGCGCATCGATCGGTTAGTTTGTTTGGGTTATTGTGTGACTATTGTTTGAATGTTTGAATTTGATTATATGAGGAACACCACTGGAAAACTACAGAAGGATATAAAAACCTAATAAATAAATAATAATAATGGACCCACCCTTTAATCATTGTTTTTATGAGCACAAAGAATGATGCAAAAACAGAAAAAGGTCATTGTTACATGCCAACACTACAACGCTACTTACTAAGACCTACTTACTCTGAATCAGACTCGTTGCCTCCGTTGACCGTCCCTGACTTCAAGTGCATCGCTACTCCCCCGTTGGTCTCCCGATAGATGGCCGCTGGCGGGGCCCCGGCAGGAACCTGTGGACGCGGTGCGACGGGGGGCTTTAGGAGGGAGCTGGTTTCATGGTTGCCGGGGCGACCTCCGTCATTGGAGGCCAGCGAGGGCGGTCGTGACGAAGGGGTCATGATGTTGACGGAGGAGAGAGGCGGCGAGGAGGAGCTGTTGTTGTTTGGCGGAGGCGAGGTGATGGTGGGGTGGTTGTAGTCGCTCAGCTTCTCCCTCAGACGGTTCTTCATGTTCTTGTCGGTCAGCGGAGGAGGGTAGCTGATCTTATTCTTTAAGATGCCTGAGACGGACAAAGAGGTCATTCCGATGCACATCAGATCAATCAATTCATTCAGTTTCATTCCTCTCTTTTCAACTCTTACCTTTCCTCGCCTCCGGTTGGTGGTTGCTGTTGTTGTGGGATTGGCTAGCTAGAGCTGTGTCTCTAGCGTTACCAGGCGTTTGGTTGTCTCTCTCCGGGGGAGTCTCCCTCTCTCTCTCACTGATGTGGTTGAGCTTATTTTCCGGATGCAGCTCCACGTTCACCTTGGTCTCCACCCTCAACCTGTCTGCCCCACCGGGCTCCTCGCTGTCGCTGGCGGTGGTGGCCTCCGCTGGCCAGTAAGGCTTCACGTGATTAGATACTGCATCGACTAGAGAAGGAAAAGCTGACATATTGAAAGCAGCCGGAAATTTAGCTACGTTATATGGGAACAAACAATACATCATATTTTACAAGTTCATCACATATTTTGTACATTAAATGTATCTGAAAAGTAAATATAGCTTAGTGGTGTAAAAAGAACAGTATTTTTCTGTGTGAAGCAGAAGTATAAAGTAGTGAGTACAGTAGTTAGGCTCAATAGGACCACCTATATACCTTTAGGCGTGCTGGTAACGGGCTGCCTCTCGTTGTTCCACTTGGGCTTGACGTCGATGTCGTCATCTTCGCTGTCAGAGGAGTGCGAGGAGGCGTAGGAGGAGCTGTGTTCGTCGACTGACAGCTCACTGTCTGAGTCAGAGTCTGACGGGACAAGGAGGGAAGGTAGAAAGATGGACCTCTATTAATTAAATGCACAGAGGTACGCAGTTTTATATATACATGCAAAATCACCGAGAGAGTTTACTTCATTCTGTAACTGCAATATATGAAAAACTCACCGTCTCCCTTGGTGCCGTTCCTGTGGAACAGAGGTCCGTCCAGATCTGTGATTCCTTTAGCTGTACCTGAAGAGACACTGGGCTTCTGACCAGACTCCTCCCTACGTAGATAAAGACAGATACAGGAAGAGAAGGACAGGGAAGTGAGAGAGACATGGGAGTGGAAAAGAAGAGGTGGAGGTTAAGAGGAGGAAGAGAGGGGAACTACGGCGTCGCTGGATGTTAATTCAAGCCCAAACTCGCGGTTTGAGACAATTAAAGTTAAACAGCTGAAAACACCAGACATCTCTCATTACCAAACATTTGCCTCTGTTGTTGGCTTCAACAAAAGCTTAAACGAGTATTAAATTGTGGTTGAGGTGCGCTTACAGGAGGTTTGAGTTACAGTAAACTGGCTGCTTGATCATAAACAGAAAAAAGAGATGGATATTTGAAAGACTTATTGCTAAACGGCAATAACCTCCTCTCCTCTCCACCTATAGCTGTTTATTCCAGGTTGGGTTGAGATGTTGAGCTGGAGGGTAAAAACGCTACAGGAGACTCTCTGACCTGTCTGATGGCTGATCAGAGAGAAACTTCTGGAAGCAGCTGAAGACGTGCCAACCGCCGCAGGGAGGAAGTATGTGTTTCTGTATTACATTCCCACTTCAACAGGTACAGTCCCATCTCCCTTATTTCCCCAAATCTCCTTCCTCATCTCCTCTCTCTGTCGTCCTCCCCCTCTCTTTCTATTCCCCAACTTTTTACCCCTTTTCGCACAGGCAGCACGCCATCTTGCTCCCCCCCTTCTGGCGTTTTCGCTCTCATTGACCCCGGTGTCAGCTCGCGTTACCCCGATGACAGCTTTACGAGCCGAGGCGTACAGTCACACCTCACCTTGATTCTGTAAAACTGTTTTAAAACGCCAGATATATGTAACACCACTCCACGGCGATGAAAACATGTCTGTGATACGCACAAACACAGATCAACCTGAGATGATAGTATATCCTGGAAGAGCCATATCTCAAAATGACAACTTTTTTTTTAGAGACTCATCAGACATGAATACACTTGTCCTGATGCTAAAGAAGCGCTGAGCACAAGCGCACAATGTTGGAAGTAAGAAAGCAATAAAAGGCATGTAGATATACACACGGTAAAGAAAATATCTACTCAACTCACAATAGATTCTTGGCTGTCTAACATCACTTATAACATATATTTCCCTAAAAGCTGTTGCAAATAGTAATAGAACAAACATGCTGGACCATATCTCATAATAAATTAAACCAATTTCATATGTAGCACTGCCAGATTTAACTGCATAACATAGAAATTGTGAACATGTAGCAGTTGTACAATAAAGCAAAACTGTATAATATCTGAGATATTGCTAATAGTCAACGTTGTTAGAAGATATAGCTAGCAGTGAAGAGCTAAAGAGCTAAAACTAATACAGTTTAATACAACAGCCTTGCAATGGCTGGTTATAGTGTTGAGTTTTTGTTGAAACTGGTTGGACGGTATAATAGTAGTATAGTATAGAATAGTATTTGTTCTCATTATACACATTTCTTTACTCCTCATATCATGAAACTTCAAGTTTCACATGAAGAAAGTCAATACATACAACATAGCACAACATAACAGTATGTATGAATAGTGTGTTCTTTTGCCTCGGTGCATATCAATAAGAGTTGATATGTCTTTTCCTGTATGTGTGTGTGTTGGGTTTTGCAACAAAGCTGTGCGCCATGCACTGGCAAACCTCAGCTTGGTCTTTCATGCAAGCAGAGTTACTGTACAATGCAGGTGCCGTTCTGTGGCAGCATGCATGTGCGAAAGAAAACAAAGAAATACCCTCAAAATGTAGAGAAACTTAACTTATCCTTGCTTTAGGATAAGGTAGATAATAAGGACAAAGTGTGTGTGTGTGCACCTGTAAAGTATGTGTGGGTATATATATATAAAAATAAATTAGGAGCTGGGGATGTGTTAGTATGTGTGAGACATTTGATGCATCAGCAGACATGCAGGGAGGAGAACAACATAAAGAAAAGTGAAGTGGACAAACAGACACACATGCACACTCGTCATAAAGCGATGTAGTAGAAGCAGCCATGCAGTCAGTGAGCGTGTTGTACCTGAGAGTGTAAGCCAGGTAGCTGCTGCGGCTCTTGGCTGACCTGAGCGTGCTGTCGAGGGAGACGGTGGACTCTCCGATGCCCGAGCGGTACAACGGGCCGTCTTCTGTGTACGTGTTGTTGCAGTTGAGAGAACGCTGAGGACGCAGGGATGAGAGGATGAGAGGATGGAAGAAGGGGAGGACAAAAAAAAATATGACTTTGTTTTGTCTGATAATTCCAGGATTTTTGAGCAAACAGTGACAATAAATATGCAATGACACAATAAATATAAGATAAGATCAACATGTGGGGCCATATTAGTTCACTCACTGTGAGCAAAGAGGCCCTCGTGGTGCTGGATTCATCTGGTACGGTCTTCTTTCCCGTGAAGACGTTCTTGAGGTTTTTCCTCACCTCTTTGTTGAAGATCACATGGAAGAAGAAGATGAAGACTCCCTGTGAAGAAAGCAAAAGAGATACGTTATAAACAGGAGAGAAAGCCATTCATTAATTGATAAAATGTGACATAAATTGATATTTCTGTTTTAATTTGCTTCTTATTTATCTTTGTATGCTCTGACCCCATGACACACATTGAGTGTCAGCCCCCTCATTTTACATAATGAGGCAGAAATGCATAAAGAAATGTATAAAGAAAAGAATACAGAAATAAATAAGTTTGGGGAAATAAATAAGGGGTGAAATGCAAAGGGAAAATCGTGCATAAATAAATCAATCAATCAATAAATAAATAAAAGCATATATTTAAAAATAAATATAAAATAAACAAACAAATAAATGCAAAAAAAATCAATAAATAAAAAACAAATGCAAAAATAAATAAATAAATCAAAAATAAATGAAAAAATAAAAGGTAAAATTAAATAGAAGAGTAAATAAATAAGGGAATTAATACAAAGATAAATAAATGAAGCAAATTAAAACACAAATATCAATTTATGTCACATTTTATCATTTAATTAATGGCTACATTATTTTTAATATTATTTTTGCTACATTTAATGACATTTATATATTTAGTCATTTATTCATTTATTGATTTATTTTTGATTTTGCCAATAACATAAACGCTGTGTTACCTGCAAACAGCTGAAGATGGCGAACAGGTAGTGGAAGGTCATTACGTCGCTGTTGACCGCCATCAGGCCGAGCATCCAGGTAGCGCTGATGAGTAGCAGCAGGAGGAAGGCCATTCTAAGTGCAGGACTGAGGAGGGAAAACGCACACGGATCAGCTTCCCCCAGTGCCATAAAGTAAACAAATGTTGTGCTACATATTGGATTATTAATGTGGAAACTTACATAGCTCCTGACTTCTCCATCGCCTTCTGCCTGCGACCACATGAAGCCTTCGCAGCCAGAATAAAGATCACTATGTTCACCTTTAGAGAGGGAGGAAGAGGGTTTGTGATCAGAACACTTCAGAACGGTTTGATCTACAACACTTAATGGTCTGAATACATTCAAGGTATAGATAGACAACAAGAACCAGCAATCCTGGTACTATTTTAATTCATGCACATACCAGGACAACTACAAAGATGGGTCCAGCGAAGCTCCAGATGAGTGTGTCATGGACGGAAAGCCAGCAGAAATCTGGGTTCCCATAACCCTGAGGGTCAAGACCTACTGCCAAACCTAGAAACACACACAAAAAATATGTGTTACAACTGTTTCTACGCCTCGTTTTTTTCATTTCCTCCTCACTTCGTCCTCCCTCCTCTGTTTTTAAAGGAGTGCCACAGTGCAAGCAGACACCCAAAATGTCCCTTCTTTTGTATTCCAGTTTTCCCAGCTATCATCTTAATCACTCATCACAGTCATTTGTCATTTTCGTTCCTTATCTGTTCGTCATTTTTGATTATCTGTGCGTCTTACTCTGTAACTCTAGACGTCTCTCACACTATGTCTCCATCCAAATTCCAATCAAGTTAAGCTTTGCTGGCATCCGTTACTGCCAAAACATGTCAGCACATCGCAAAGCATTTAATATATTACTGTAATCATATCACATGTCAAAGAGGGCTGTAAAGTAAGATATGCAGTAAATGGCAGCCTTGAAAAGGTGGTGCTAATTGTGGAGATACCAGATGAATAAAATTTTATGTCACAGTTATATCAAGAGACAATAAAAAAGGTTATAAAACGAATAAATCAACAAGTTATTTATGAGTTTGCGGCATGTCAAGATACAATTTCCAGCAACACACACGCTTCTCTGTCACCGTTTTTTTAGACATGAAATGTACTTTACTGTTTTTGTCTTCATGTGACATATCGAAATAACGGGCGTCTCTCATTGTGTGTTTCTCCCCCTCTTTAAATTCTTCATCTCTTGTTTAATAATTTTCCCACGGGGATCACAGCCTCGTCAGAAGAGACGAGTCACAGCATGAATGCACCCTGACACTCTTCTGTCGCTCTGTTTCTGTGTGTGTCTGTGTGTGTGTCTGTGTGTGTCTCACCAGTGATAATAGCCGGTATGCCCCAACCCATGGCGTAGTAGAACCTCATGTGGCCGTGGTTGATGTTTCGCAGCTCCGTCAGCATGCGGTAGATGTGCAGCCCCTCCACGAACATCCAGGCAAAAGTGCACATGTAGAAGAAGTGGAGGAGGATGGCTATCACCGTGCACACAAACTGGAGGGAGATCGCAGAGAGAGAGAGAGGAAAAGAGAAAAAAAAGCATGAGTATATTTAAAGAGGACCTATTATGCTTATTTTCAACATGTTTACATACATTAATGTTAAAAAAAACTCCACTTTGAGCTCCTTTTTCCCTGCTCATGCACAAGGAATCGCTATTAGTCAGTATTTCGATACTCATTTATTACACAAAATGCCGCAAAAAGCCAAGTTACAGCCTCTTAAAGTTTCAGTAGTCAGTATATTTTTGGCATCATTGGGCAAAAATTCCATAATAACCTTTCAGCATATTGTAATTCAAGTGTTCTGAGAAATAACTAGACTTCTGCTCTTCCTCATGGCTCTGTTTTCAGGCTTTAGTAAATCTAGCCCATGACGGGAGACTTTGACCAATCACAGGTCATTTCATTGAGAGAGACAATCCTATTGTCTGTGCTCCGGTCATGTGACCGGAACTTGGCGTTCCTTCAACAGATTTCACAATGGTGGCGGCGTTACAAACTTTCTCATTTTACAGCTAAACCGTGCACTACAAGATGATTCTGAAAACATTTGAGGAGAGAAATAGGCATTAACGTAACATAATATTGATTCACATTTGATCAGCGCTGCCTAGTTTGACCGTTTGGTCGGAGTTTGCGAGTTATTGACAGCCGGCTCTCATAGACAGCAGCTGGACAGCAGACCTCAGATCAGCTCTTACTGCTTGTTTCCCTCCGGTCTGTGAAATCTTGCAGATGCCGTTAGGAGCACCGGAGGACACAGAGGAACATGATTCTTTTTCAGGTTACCTGTTTCATGTACTACTGTCACGATATAGCGACCGTTTTATAAAAATAACCTACTACTAACCTACTTCAGCTTTAAATGTTAGTATTCTGTGTTTTATATGATTGAAAATTAAATATGTTTGGATATTGGATTGTTGGTTGTACTAACAAGCAATTTGAAAATGGCTCCAGGAAGTTGAGATGAGCATTTTTCTTTTTACAATTTTACGGCATTTTATCAACAAAAAAAGTAATAAACAGATTAAAATAAGCAATATTTGCAGCCCTAATGGTAGGCATACCTCAATTTTTTTGAATGACTAACTTCATCAATTGATGTCCCTACACTCTTTTGTCTCCTTCCCTCCCTATTTCCATGCCTGTTGCTGTACTGGAGAATGCAGTGTGTCAGGGAATGTCCCAGCAGTTGAGATACTGTATTTTAGTAATGCTGTGGAGATCAGAGAGCGAGAGAGAGAGAGAGAGAGAGAGAGAGAGAGAGACTACTCTGACAGGGTTGTAAATCATCCTGAAGATGGCCCTGGGCTCATACTGACAGCATTCCACAGTTGAGACACAAACACACACCTAAGCACTAGATGGAAAGGACATGTACGCACACAAATATGAATTCAGAGTGATGGAAAAAAAACAAACACATTAAACTCCCTCTCTTTTTTAAAATCTCCGTGAAGATTTCTGCTTCTACTTCAAACACAGTTGTAGATAACGCAGCGTGTCGTTAGTCAGCGCTGGAGTCCCCCTCATCCCAGTCAAAACACTGTGAGTCAGAACATCTCTACAAGACAAGAAGACTCCCACAACTTATCTGGAACTTGTAAACGTACAGGCGCCTAATCTTTGATCCTGGTTTGCTAGTCTGAGTCGTCCCCTTTGCTTTCGTATTTGGACTTCTGGTTTATCCAAATGCAGACAGCATGCTGAATTGTTTGGCAGATTTTTGTTCCAGGGTGCATGAGTCGGTTTAAGTTCTCTCAATTCTGTGGGTTTTTCAGTTTTTTGATGGGTTGAGTTGTGACATATTCATAAAAAAGGGCATTGCTATAAAGGAGGACGGTCTGCAGGACAGATAATGCAGATAATGCACACAGTGAGCTACTTTTTTAATTCTGCACACCACAAACAGCTCTACTCTGCACCTTTATAGACTGGTTTTACTGTATTATACAAACAATGTACAGCTTTATTCTGCACTTTAGTCTATTTTTAAAAAACAAATAATCTACCTCAGTTATTATCCCACATTATATTCCATATTTGACATTTCTTAATATCTATAACTCCTATATTTTATTATCCAGCGCTATATCACTTTCTGCACTATATTCACATTTTTAAGAATCCTGTATCTCAGTTGTTACCCTGCACTATATTCAGTTTTAACAGTTTCTTCTTCTCCTGTTATTCTTATATCTGGTATTTTTTTTTATACTCAGCATTACTTACTTGTGCCTTTTTACTAATATGTTTTGCACTATGGAACTGTGATGCTGGAAACTTGAATTTCCCTCAAGATCAATAAAGTTACTATCTATCTGTCTATCTGTCTATCTATCTATCTATCTATCTATCTATCTATCTATCTATCTATCTATCTATCTATCTATCTATCTATCTATCTATCTATCTATCTATCTATCTATCTATCTATCTATCTATCTATCTATCTATCTATCTATCTATCTATCTATCTAAGGCTAATTGTTTGTGATATAGGGCTATGCAACCTGAATTGACTTGATGTTAATCCCCCGCTGAGAGGGTCAGAGCCAGACCTGTACACCTGGTTGACAGCTGCTGGTTTTCAGTTACTACCCACCACGGTGTCACGGGACTGACAGTTGGGCCTGATGATCTCGTGATGTCTCGTGTGAGACTAGAGACATCTGGTTTAGCCGGACTAGTCAGAGATGATGCATTAATTTTAAAGCAACACTATATAACTTGAAAAGTTGAACTCATATAAGCAATAAAACGCACCGCTGCTCAATTTCAATACACTCGGGAGGTTTTGCTACTACAGCCCTTAAGGCCTTTACACACCGGGGGCGTGACGAATAAATGACATTAAGAAAATGCATGATTGTCCATGAAAGGAGTAATAGAGTTTGCCATCTTGGTTTGGACTACGGAGCCTCCGTGTTGTTGTTTTATAAATATTGGCGCAACTTAACCCGGAACGTGATTGGTTGATGTCTTTATTCGCAGTGCGAAGGCTCAGAAAAATCCGAAAAAAAATTGTCGCTCTTTCCCCACGTACTATTTGTGTTCTGTGTGAAAGTATTCATGACAAAAACAGTCAAAAAAGTTATATTGTTGTGTGAATTAAATGCATGAAGAAGAAAAAAACGCAGCGGTGAGAAACGGCTTTTACTCGGTGTGGTAAGACCAGTAGCTTTTGGTTGCCAAATTTTAGCTAAATATTGTTCTATAATGGACACTACTGAGCAAGTTTGCTGACTCTTCTCCACTTTTGCTACGGTTACATTATGCTTTAGCATAGTTACATGGTATTTGAAGGCTTGAACCTGGACAGATATCTATGGAAGGCTAAAGATGCATCAAACAAAGTGCTTGCAAATAATAAAATCTGATGAATTAGACAGACAATGATGAATTAATACAAATGAATGTGGCATTCATGTCACTATCAGATTTGCTGATCTAAACTCAGCTTGTTTTTGTCCACTGTTTAAATCTGTCATTGTGTTTCCCCACCAAGGTCTACCAAGTGTCTCCGCTTCCCAAGCCTCACGTCTTCTAAAAAAAAAAAAGCAGGATTACCCCGCTATTAACATTTTAATAGTGTTTTCTGTACCACAGACATGCTAGAGATTTATCAAGTGAAAAGTAAGAAGTTGTTTTGGGAAACACTTTGCCAGCGCCTACCGCCCTGAGGCCTGCTTCTGGAGACAGGTACCAGTCACAGCATGTCTCAGCTACTGGCAAACCGAGGTGTGTGTGTCCATGAGTCTGAATGTCTGTGTAAGCAGACTTCAAAGAGTTCCCACACCTTTTTGATCCTTTACTGTACGTCTATGTGTGTGTGCACACGCATAGCCGTTACTGTGACCGACCCAGCTCCAAACTAGATTATGAACTTAACGTAATTAGCTCATTAGATTTCCGACTACAGACCGTGTACTATCTATTACACCTTTCTAATTAGAGAGCTTCACAGTAACAAAGTTACATCCAGCAGGGGCTGTCAGGTCAATAAAAAACAACTTATAGGCGGTTATATTTGGAGAGGGCTTCGGCAACAAGCACATTCCTCACTATGACAGTCATTAGCCGAGCATCAAAACACATAATCTGTCATATAAAGACAGACTCAGGTAAGGCATCGGCCCATTAAGCCTGGTTAAGTCCCTGTCAACACCACGTTTGCCTGCAGGCCAAACAAATATCGTTGGCTGCCTGGCGGTTTTTAATACAGTAAACACCAGAGAGAGACATCCTTACAGTACAGTACATCCTGTATCCCACCTCAAGTTCCACCACGCCACAAGCATGGGAAAAGTACTAACTGGTGCGTCCCTGTATCATATGCATGTGTTGTTTTCCATCTAAAATGTTGAGCATATCACTCACCGGGTTGTCGGTCTGATTGATGCCGAGCAGGAAGACGAGCTCGGAGAAGAAGAGCGCCGCTACCAGGTTCCTGTGGATGGCGTGGAGGTTGGAGCGCAGCCGGCGCAAGAGGCACAGCAAGATGAAGGTGATGAGGAGGAGGAAGAGGGACACTGACACCGTGGTGTAGGTGACAATCTTCAGGGGGAGAACGTCACCGTGCTGTTGGAGAGCAGTTCCAAGAGTCAATAACAAGACAAAAGGCAGAAAATAGCAAGTTTAAGATTATCTTTTTCAACAATACCTCTCTCTTGGAAATGTCCATGAGCACGGCGAAGCTGGTCATGTGGTTACACTGACAGCTAATGTGGCTGTTGTTCCTGTTGAGCACTTCACAGCCTTTTGCAGACCAGCCGCCTGTACCTCCGATCCTAAACACACACAAACACACACACAGCAGATGAAATTTACAGCTGACTGCACACAAAAATATATCATAAATGCTGTTTTATCTGCCCAAGTTAATCTCTGATGCATTTGTGTGTGTGTTCGTCTGTGTGCGTTCAACTCACGCGATGGAGTGGTTCCAGAAGACACACACAGGTTTGGTCCTCTCCTCCGTCTCCAGCATGGTGTACTCCAGGGTGATGGGGGGTTCCAGGATGGGGGGAACAGGCGGACCCTCGCTGTGCACCGTGGCACTCACTATGGCTGTGTTGATCACCGGACGGTTGGGGAGCCTGGAAAGACAGGAAAAAACAAGTAAGTATGACGGTCAGTGTATCTTTTGGTCATTCGATTTTCATTTCACAAACGGATATTAAAAAACAAAAAATGAGTGGTTATTTGATTTTCGTTCTAAAATAAAAACAATAAAATTGAAATACAAGACATTTTTGTTTATCGGGGTCAAAAGGGGATGAACTAAACTTAAAAACAAAAAATAAAATCACAAAAAAAACGCCTTTTTGTGATTTTATTTTTTGTTTTTAGAAATAGAAAATGAAATTAACCCGTTTTTTAAGTTTAGTTCATCCCTTTTTGACCCCGATAAACAAAAACGTCTTGTATTTTAATATAAATTTTTGTATTTTAAAATGAAAAACCACTAATTTTATGTTTTTTAATATCCGTTTGGGAAAGGAAAATCGAATGACTAAATGATACACTGACCTATGACCTGAGTAAGTTTTATTTTTAATTTGCTTTTTATGGCTTTATTACACAAATACACACACATGTAGAGTAGACCATAACAGACTGAAATCTTGTTTACATTTGGTCCTATTCTCTCTTATCCTTTTGTTAACTAAACATATTCTGAGTAACTGTCTCTCTTTCCACAGACATGAAGAACACACAACCCTCACTGACTCCGTGCTCAGTTTTTCTGAATAACTAAACAGGTTTTATAGGCACTGATAAGGTGGTTCCTTCAAACCTATAACAGTAAATATTATGACATGCATTAACATTAAAGATGAAACACTTTCATGGTTTCTTCAAACGTTTATAGAATATGATGAATTATACTGTATATACACTGGTAAGTACAGTAGAGAGTTTTTAGAGTTCAGATCATGTGTGGGCTCTCTTTATTTCCATTATTTTACGCCTTGTTTTAAACAATTTGACTGGATTACACTTCATAATTTAATCCAAGTGCGTGAGACAGTCGGTTCGGTGTCTGACAAAAACACACGTCAACATATGTGTAAAAGTGGGATGTATTTGAAGCCAATGAAGTCATCAGTAGGCCGAAACTTGGACTTTGTACCTCAGACTCCTGCGGTCGGGGTCGTATCTTTCCGGGAGGAGCTTCCCCAGTGATTTGTACACTATCACCACGGCAACCGGCAGAGGTGCAGCTGGCTCGAGATGGCGCCGTCTCCTGTCGGACACTGTGTGCTCCTCCTCAAGTGGCGGATCGGTCTCAGATTGAGGGGCAGGAGGAGTGGGCTCTGCTGGGAGGTGGATAGCAAGAGATAAATTGAGTATTTTTTTTACACATTTTAAACTCTTGCAGCATAAAAGAAGGTGTGATTCTGCCAGCGCTTTTTTACCTCTGTGGGCCTGAGCGCGGAGGTTGAACTGAGGGAAGTGGACGGACGAGCCGAGGTCTTTGGAGTATTCCTCATGGATATCCTGGAACCGAGGCAATGTCGCCCTCTCCGGGTCCGACACATCCAGGTAGTCCACGGTCAGAACTAGATTAAGTGGCAGGAAGAAGAAGAGGAAACAGAGGACGATATGTCAGATCATGTGTCCCACGTTACACACAGCAGTGAGATCACAGCTCCCCTCCACTCACTCATGTTGTCAGTGACGATGGTGAAGGGTTTCAGGTAGGTTTTCCTGACGTTCTGTGCCAGGGTGTTGGCGTACTCCTCGAAGTTGCGGAGCAGGTGGGCGGTGCCGCCTTCGGTCTTCTGTATCTGCTCCCAATGTTCCTTGGTGTCAGGATCCAGTATGGCGCTTCCTGCTCGCACCAAGTTCTGGAAAAAGTGACATAAATTAAGCATTTTATGGCATATCATTTGTTGAATATTGAAAATAAATGCATTATATAGCAAAAACTGTAGTAATAAAACAATGGTGGAAGTGTAAGATAACTACAGTGATGTATCAAGTTGCTCTCCCAGTGAGATCAACCAGTGGAGGGCAGTGTGCCACCAGTGCTCCCAGTTGGAATCCATCCAGGAGAGCCACCAGTCGGTAATCACTGAAGCATTTTGTAAAAGCAGATCTGTGAATCCTGTTAAGTTTTCTACCTCATTGAAGTCTGCGTCCCTCATGGCGGTGAGGTCGAACCCCGCCTGCCGGCTCTCATACTGCAGCACGTGATTCAGCAGCTGGGCGGCCGTCTTCACGTCGTTGCCGTAGTAACGCGGGGTGTTGTTGGTGGCGCTTTGGAGTAAACGCGCGATGGTCTTGGACCGCTCGCCGTCCATTCTTGAGCTGTTGCGGCGCAGCTCCTCGTTCTGGAAGAAAGGACCCGAGGGTTGGAAAGAGAAGGCAGGTCAAGGCAAAGGCACGCTGAGTTGGCGCGATTAAACATAATAGAAATTGGTCAATCCCGGGATTAGTGGGGCTTTTGAGAAATTCACGCCTCGAGTATTAAGTTCAGGTTCAAACACAATAGGTGCAATACTTTCTTTAAATCTCCCAGAGACTTCCTCCTATGAAATTACACTTGGTTGACGACACATCAGCTCTTTTGCACTGCACAGTTGGTTTTAAATAACTGCCAGTAATCATTATGATTATTATTATTAAGGGTGACTAACGCAGTGTACAGAGGCATAAACAGTCTGATGAAAACTTTAAAAATGTTATTGGTTGGGAATTAAAGGTATTATGTCAAACTGTCAACTTTGCAGAAAAAGAAAGAGCTTTAGTTTAGAAGTAATTCATTTTTCATTTTTTTCATTCAAGTGTAAGAGTATCTCATCACACATTTACTCCTTCAATTTCAGCTAAACCTTAAAAAATTGTCATCATTGAGTAAAAGATTTTTGGCTGAAAGTGCAGCACTCACCAGTTTCTTCAGATCGGAGAAGGTGATGGTGGTGCAGTTGAAGAGCTCGGGCGACAACCAGCCCTTCTCATCGTTACAGTGGCGGATGGCAGTACCTGCAAAAAAACAAAAACAAATTTTCATTACGTTTCTGGCAAAGTGTTTCACAGACAAGGAGGCAGCCAAGTTAAACATCTAGTTGTGTGAGTGTACACAATATGTTCACAAAATGATATTAAGGCACAATAAAACATCACTTCGTAATCTGGTTTGTACGGCAGCGTATTGCTGCCATTCTAGAAAAAAACAATCGGATCAGTATCACGTTATAACGTGAAAAGTTTATTGTTATAAGAAGATTTTTTTCTCGTTATAACAACATAATTTCATGTTATTACGACATAAAAACAGGACGTGAAATATTTCATGTTTTAACAATATAAATTATCACATTTCAACATGAAAAGTTTCACGTTATAAGATAAATAGTAAATTGTTATAAGAAGAAAAGTTCTTGTTATGGCATGATATGTTTGTACGTCGTATTAACGTGAAAATATCTTGTTATAACAATAAACTTTTCATGTCATAACAGGATACTGATCCAATTTTTTTTTCTGGTGTGGCAGCAATATACTGCCGTAGTTTTTACTGATTTTTCTCTCAGGCTACATACAAGCTGCCACTACTCAGGGCAAAAAAAAGGAAATACAGGTTAAGTAATTAAGTAAAAAGAAAACTGCTCTGAATATGTGCATCAGTTAAATACCTGAAAAATGTAAAACACTTCCTGTCTTAGTGGTTTAAATATTTGAAACCATGCTGACTTGTTCCAGTCTGATTCAGTTTGAGAAAAGACTCTCTCCAAATGCTATTGTTGCAAAGGAAGAAATGGCTGAAAGACTTTGCCAGTTGGAGCTAAGAGAAGGCGACGAGCAGTGTTTGCAAATAAATTCCCCAATGAGTCTGGGGGAGACAACAACAAAGGGGTCGCCACGGTGACGGCAATAATTTAGAGGGGTAACCAGGAAAGGGACAGCGCTTTACTGAGGAACAGGTCAGTGAGCTCGAGTCTTGAGTTCGACTGTCTTCCTCTCTCACACACACACACTGCTGGAGGAGGAGGAGGACTATTACCGTCAGCTCTCAGTGTACCTGGTGTTTTTCCAAGAGTCTCTACAGACAAACATGTACATGATTGGCTCGATGACAAAGCTCTGCTGGATTAACGGACCAATCAGAGAGCCTTATCACTGTGTTGTTAAGCTCCACGGAGAGAAAGAGTGTGCTTATATGTCTTAAAATACATTAACTCACAAACCCACAGCCACCCATGCAGCTTAATCCGACTGCTGTTGCTCAATAATGCTGAATATCTTGGCACAGAGACGTCTTTTCTCTTTTTAAAGCGAGATTTAGCAGTTAGCCTGGCTCTGTCTGAAGGTAATAAAATGTCAAACTATTACTTTAAATATCCCAGAAAAGGGAAGATAAAACTTAACATCGACATTGACCTCAATATAAACTTTACAGCCAGTGGCCTGAAACACTTCTCATCTCCATTCAGCTGACGTGGACCACACACTGTTTTGACTTCACCCAGAGCTAAATAATTACTCCACATGTTGCTTTTGTCATCAGAGGGATATAAAAAGCACTCACCGATTGATCCTTTGGGACAGTTCATGGCGGCGGGGCGTCCAAATTGGGTCTTGGGCCACCAGATGCCTGCGTCAAATGCCTTGGGACAGCCCTCGTACACCACTGTGGAGGGAAAGGACAAACAAAGAAGTAGAAGGTTTAGATGTGAACACAAACCATTACCCACACATACAGAAAAATTCAAATTGGTTTGAGAGCATTACTTAAATTAGCCCTTAAAGGTCACATATTATAAAAAAGTGAGATTTTCATGTTTTTTAATTATAAAGCAGGCTTAAGTCCTATATAAATGCTGTGAAAGTATCGAAACACTCAATCCACAGGGAAATACACACAACCCGTATTCAGAAACTCTGCATTTGAAACAAGCCGTCAGGATTTCTGCCCATTTGTGATGTCACGAATATACAATATTTAGACCCTTGACACATTTTAAACATAAATATTCTAAATGTGTCTCAGTTTATTTCCTGTTGCAGTGTATGTGAATGTCATCAGCTGACAGGAAGTACACATGGACCCAAGCTGTTGCCTAGCAACACAATTCTGTTGCCATTCCGTCAAAATGCTCTAAAACGGAGCGTTTCAGACAGACGTAAATACAGGCATATTCAGGCTGACAGTATGAGGAAAATAAAGTTTTTTTTTAACATTACAGCATGTAAACATGTTCTAGTAGAAACACAAAATACAAGTATGAACCTGAAAATGAGCACGATATGGGACCTTTAAATTACATCATAAACTTAAGCTGGACCACGTAAATTACCTTTTAAAAGGTAAACGTCTGCTTTGGTTCCACCTCAGGATCCACTCCTCTTTATTAAACAGCCAGTCAGACTAGCACAGTGACATTAGACCAAATTAAGCTTGCAGAGCCATTACACAAGCTGTGATACATAATTCATTTCAGCATATCTGGATTAATAAATCTCCATGACAAACCAAGCTGGGACCTGCAGGCTAGCTCCTCTTACTGTAGCTGCACACGGCCTGTAATCCCTCAGTGTTTTATTAACTCTTAACTATGACACATAAACTCAATAAAACTTATATTTTTGATTAAATGAGCTCATCATTTACACGTTTTAGTCTTCATGTAGCTACTATTTTCACTTTTCCGCTTTTTAGATCACACTTACCCTTTCTTTAAGGATCATTTCTACTCAAACACAAGTCATTCTGTCATTCCTTAAAGGCTGTGGTGACATTAACCGCTGTGTTTGGCGCGGAGCTGACAGATCGGTATGAGGCCTGCCATGGATGGTCACATCTCAGTGACCCCACAAGTAACCTCTATCTTGTTTCATCCCTCCGTCTCCACTCCCTCCCTCACTCCTTCCTTGAATTTAGGATTTATTTGATCCTTTAGATATGAAAAAAATGTCTTAAATCTAATTAAAAGCAACCGTATTGTCATTGGAACTGCATCCATTAACAGTCCAAACACGTTCTGACATGTTGAAGAGCTTCATATTGGGTCAAACTGTAAGCGCATTGACATTCATCTTCTGTTCATGGGGACTTTGCGGGTTTTGTCTTCTATTCATCTCTACTGTATTGTGCGTGTGCAGTCCCGCTGCCAAGTCAGCTCACCAGCCAGACTTGCCTCTTCTGCTTGACCGGGTGGCGACAAAGACGTGCAGTTAGCTCGACCGCAGCACCAGCAGATCTGAGCGACAATATTTGTCTCCCTTTTGACACTTCATTGATTCATCTGGGCTCGCTCTGTGAACCTGAACATTTAAAGGAATAATACACCCAACTCAAATGCTTTTTAAAATCATCGTCCTTGTCATGCACCATTCTTTCATTTAGTCAAATTTATCTGAACTCATACTTTCACTTTTCTTTCATTTATGCATTTAATTTAATCCCAATTATTTATTCATTGCTTCAGATTTGAGTGAATTAGTCTATTTAATGTGAGTAAAAGTGAGTTCTTTAGATTTATTACGGATATTGTTACATTAGAAGAAAGTTGTTAAGTGTTTTTTACTCCATTTTTTCAACCTTTAGATCTATTGTTCAAGAGTTTAGTCACTCAATTTCTTGTTTTCTTGCCTTAAAGATGCTGAATGAATGAAAAGATTGGGAGCATTTCTATTGCCTCTGCAGGGCTCTCAACACGGCTGAACCGGCAGCTCGCAGCAAACACTGCCAACAGCACTAACAACCGGAGGCTGGGTGCTTCCGCGACGTCGCCTGGATATCCTACAGAGCACCTTTAAAATTACAGTCCGTCACAAGAAAGAAAGATCACGAAAGATCATATTTCAAATACACGTACCCTCGCATCCAGTGGGAGTGACCTCGGCGAAGGGGTTATCGCAGCGGTTACACTGACGACCGATTACTCCTCCTTTACAGGGGCACTGCCCAGAGATGCCGTCGCAGGTTCGAGAATCGGAGCCAATAGAGAAACACTCGCAGGGGTAGCAACTGTCCTCGCCCTCTGGCCGATAGTGGTTTTCCTACAGGAAGAGGAGAAGACATAGATGACTCTTTAAACTTAGATATTTAGGGGTGCTATTAGTGCATCTTTAAGGCCCTTTTTAAAGCGGGTCTATGTCTTTTTTACTGGCCACAAGTAATGATTACAATTGATACTAAATGCTAAAACATAATGAAACAGAAGAACAAGGAGAAAAGAGTCTTAATGACCCAGTAATATCAGTTAAACAGCAGAATGCACCTAAAGTTTGCGAACATTAGCCACAACAAGCAAAAAGAAACACTCTTGTATCTCCTATCAATCTGGAAAATATCAAGTTATGATTATTTTTACCTTGCAGCGACACTCTCCAGTGGTCTTGTTGCAGTCCTTATGAAATCCCCTGCTCGTATCACAGTTACAGGGTCCACACATTGGACTGCCCCACCAGCCTTGAGCACATGGCTTCTCCACTCTGTCATCAAAGACATAATAACACATCCATTAAAGCGGCTCTAATTGATATTTTTATAACAACAATGCATCAAATGACACATTGTAAAACTGGAAACAAATCTGTCATTGCCAGTTTCATCACACTTACATTGTAAAATCAAACATAGTTTTTCACCACACATGGAAAACAATACAACTTGCAATTTCCAAATAACCATTAAAAAGTAGGTAACTAATTCTTTTAGCACAAAATCCAACCTAACATGTAATTTAACCTGGCATGCAACATCTACATTGTATTTTTCTAGCAATACTAGATTTCTTTTCTCTTGTCTTTGCCCTCATGAAACTGAAATCACATTATAATTACATAATAAGACAGTGGTGTTTCATTTCTATGATTAAATGGTAACGTGAAAGAGTGGAGAAAAGTGGGGAAAAAAGAAGACAATAATTAGTCTTTTGGTCAACATGCAGTTGGACCAGTGCACCTATTCTTTTGGAATAAAATACAAAATAATGTGTCATATAAGCAAAGTGATGGTTGATCGGGTTTTGACATGTTACTGACTTGGTATCTGTTAAGTTTATCTCCGACTAAACGCTCCTTGTCGCCCTGAATCTAAAATAAACTTCCTCTGCACTTTCAAGTCAGTGAATCAGGTGTGTCATTCATTCATACAAACACACACAGACTCTCTTTCTCTCTCAGGAGATGCGATCTCCGGCTGAGCGATGTGATCTGATAGGGGACGAGCAGCGGTATGAGGGCAGCGGTGACTAAACACCTATGGAGGATCAGTCAAGCGTGAAGCGGGGAATCCCACATCCTGCTTAAGACAGGAAGTGATGCGTGTCATAGGGGTCAGGGTTCAGGGGGAAATGACTGCTTCTTCATGCAGGGCTGGCTAATTCACAATACTACAATGCAGAACCAACTTTCTGCGTGTATACAGACATTCCAGTTTCACCTAATAGTTTGATTATTTCTTTTTGATGTCTGATCTTTCCTCTCTCTCTCTGTCTCTCTGTTCACACACAGGCACACAAACACTATCGAGCTCAGATTAATGACTAATAAAGCTGCTCTGAAAGACTCAGGACTTTGGCAACCTTACAAAAAGAGCAAGAGCCTAACATAACTGAAGGAGATTAATGCGCTTTGTCTCCGTGGGAGGCAGAGTCGATTTTTAGTCCGATTCATTTTTAACATCTCGGATACAAAGGACTGTCTTGGAGGGAGCATTAGGCATGCAAAGATTACTTCTCTAAAATGCAGTTAAAGATGCAATCTGCGGGCGCCCCGATAGCTCAGTTGGTAGAGCCGGCGCCCATATAACGAGTCCTAACCGCGGCGGCCATTTACATGTCGCCCCCCCTCTCTAAAATAACATGCTATAATGAGTGCAATAAATGGTAGAGGGTGGAACAAATGACCGGAAGAGGAGCCGCTGCTGACGGGCTCACAGCTCTCCACCACTCGCCGGAGCTCTGACTGCAGATCGAAGGAGGCAGCGAAGCCAGATTCATACCCAGTTTAAAGTTCCTCATAGTAACTATAAGAATTGTAGGTAACATGAATGCTTTCTCAAACACAATAAACACTTTCACAGACTGAAACAGTGCTGAACAATTTCTGAGGTATTGATTGACAAACTTTAGATTTTTAAGAAAATCCAACATCTTACATATCAAAAAATGTGACCTCATTTAAACAGTGTAAAAATCATTAAAAAACACATACACAAAGAGTAAGGGACCTTACTTGTATTCACAGTACTGGCCGTAGTGGTTCTGTCCACATTCACAGGTGTAGCCGTGGGAGGAACTTGGTTTGCGAACGCAGGTGGAGACGTGCTCACAAGGGTTGAGCTGGCAAGCGTCCACACACTCCTTCCCAAAATAACCTGCAGGACGCAGAGAAAAGAGCGAGGAATGACACTCAAACTTTACTGAGCGATATATGTAGAGTTTAACTGGAGTGTATGTTGTTGTATGCGTATATTACCTGGGTCACAGACACAGGTGTGCGTGCTCCAGTCATCGCTGCAGTGGCTGTTCTCAGGGCAGATGTTGGAGTCGCAGGGGTCAGCCAGGTCGCAGCCGTCCTCCACGCGGATCTTCAGGCCCTGAGCCATGTTCACGTTGGCCACGTTGGTGGATGTCTCGCCCATACGAACACCCTGATGGAGGGCACACATTGATGATGAAGAAAACAGAGGCAGGACAAGAAGAAGAAATGGGAAAAATACAAACGCACTTACCTGTATGCAGCCAACAAATCCTTTTCTGACATGGTTGCCCTCTCCAGGCAAACCTCCAATGTGAAGAGTTTGCAGCTTCAATCCTGGGAGGTCGTTACCAATCTCCATAGACTTCTGTTTAAAAATACAGAATTGAAAATCAGAAACTTGACAGCTTGATCTATGTGTATATCCTTGTCTATTTGTGATGTAATTATCCTGTACCTGGTACATGCCGTAGTCCAGGGACACAGAAGCTATGTATTTGATGTCCTTGCCGTCTTTAGCGCTTCTCAGTTCTACCAGCAAGTGGTGCCACTCCCCGTCATTGACCCGAACTTGGGGGAAGCCCAGCGACGCCACCAGCTGCTGCCTCATTAACACCTCCATACGGACATGTTGCTCACTCACCTGTATGGTAGGGAAGACAGTTATTTTACTTTCATCTCCATTCATAAAGAATTCTAAGTCTAACTTGTACTCAGTGCTAAAAACGTTCACACTATATGCTGATGATGATGCCATTTTTGTAGGAAATAATTTGTTGACACTTCATACTGTATCTTACCATGAGGTTTATGGTGGAAAAGGGTCCGGCATTGGCCTGCATCAGGGTGCCAGCAGGCTGCCTGGTGCGGAACATGAGGCCCATGTACCAGGGGACAGCGATGGTAACGTCCGTCTCGCTCCAGGAGACCCTCGCCTGGCCGTCAAAGAACTGAGGAGATGGCATCACTGGACAGGGACAAGACAGGAGGGAGAGTAAGAGGAAAATATGGTTAGTGTTTAGCATTTTAAGGATAAATCTGTTCAAATGTCAGTTTATATATATGAAATAACTATATTTCTGTAAGTTAAGCTAAAGCATTTTGATAGTATATGCAACTTGTGGACTACTATAGTGGATGTGGATAAATCAGAAAGCTATGCAGTATCATGTCTAGCAGTAACAATACCACTTTTTAAGATGTGTGCGGAAACATTTTTTCTCTTTTTTTCATTTCATATAGTATAATTACTCCTTTATGTATTAGGATTACTACACAGTAATTCTTAAACATTCAATGTCTAGAGAAATTCTGAAAATCCACAGAAAAGCCTACAGACGTAACACATACTGTACTACAGTATATAAGCTCCTGTAGATGTTGAGAGATCAAGAAACACACACACACACAGCGAGGGTCCACTTTTCAGCACAACATACAGTGAGGTGTATAATCTATACCCCGTATGTTCTCGGTTCCCCAGGGCACATATTTCAACAGGAGCAATCACAAACACACACATACAAAAGCTGTAATTATGAAACAAAGCACATATTTGTTCCTGGTAACCGGCAGCTACAGTGGTTTTAGTCTGACTACTTTACCAAAGCTTAGTCATACATAAAGTAAAAAAAAAAAAAATAGCCACTCCTCTGTTCTGATTTACTTTATCAAGACTCAGATATAAACAATATAAGACAGAAAGAGTCTACAGCCACGCTAGCGGCTCTGTGAGTCTGTACTTTGACTAGAGTGACCATATTTTCAAACCTTCAAAACGTGACCCTTAAGTTTCATCAGGATGGCTAACTTGGCGCACCTGTGGCGCATTTGAGCACAGAGTGGGATCAGAAAGAAGGCATTATTATAGGGGGGTGCATTAGAGGCTGTGACAATCATGACTTATCACATTCACTACTTTCACCCCCTTTAATCACAGAGCAATCCCCCTAATGACGCAATGACAGTTTGGGAGTCCCGTAGAGTTTCCCTCAGAGGAAACGTATTGTTGTCTGGGCCTACGTACATTATTATTCAACTTGTTTTTGTCTCAGGCTATTATAATTATAATTGTGGAGCTCAGACGACACTTTGTCCAGGATGGAGACACCGTCCGGGTGAAAGACTGACAGGAACGGAAGGTCCTGGGGGAGTTATAAGCGGAGTGAAATGTCTGTTGATGCGCAGAAGGACCTGTGTAGAATAATTAATCAAAACGACAAATTTGATGTGCACATAAGCAAGGAGGGTTCTGTGGATCAAAACAACACTTAATATAAGCAGCGGATATTTGTTGCGTCCATGCGTAATTGTGGCTTGACCGCGCGCAACATCACTCTCTATAGAGACTGCAGTGGTGCGCTGTGCTGGCTTTTTGTATACTTATCTGTTGCGCACAAATTAATTAATGAGTGGGACATGATAAACGTCTATGTAAGAATGATATTATTATTTTAATTGTAGTGAAAACCGGTAGCAGGTAATTATTATCAGGTTCACCATGTGAGTTTAGCTCGTTAGCATGCTAACATTTTATTACAAATAGTTCTTATGCTAAACCTCATCTTTTCTTCCCATTTTATTAAGAGATTGGGCAAAAAATCTGGTAAACAGTGCTAATCTGGGTCCTTAAAATCTGCTGGATCAGAGTGAGGTTCACACGGTTCTGTAAAAGCTAGAGCAGCCGAGGACAACTAGAATTCAAACTGAGACTCACCTGAACAACTTTCACACCTTCCTAAGAATAGTAAAGGTATTAACCAGGTATGTTGACTATAAACACATCCTTAATTACTGCAACAACTTGTTTGACACCAGTCCAGAGATTCAAACTTGAGATACACTTGTCATAAAAAGCTACCGCCACCCATGTAGCAGCGAGTGATTTCCAGTATGCAGTATGCTTATATTTAGCTTGACAGTAATCTGCTTTAAGTTAGCGTGACAGAACTCATTCCTTGTGTTTTAAAAAAAAACAGTCTGCGCAATTGAAATTGGATCTTAACGAATCAGAAGAAAGAGTCTGACCGGGTGAGTCAGGTCGTTTCATGTCCGTCCAGTTGGGATGATTTTTGGCATCGTAAAATCCACGATAACAAATCTCTTGTTTCTCGTGTGGCGGGCTCGGCGTGCTGCGAAGCCCTCAAACCAAATAGTGTCAACAGAGCGGCAGAGAAGCCAAAAACCTCTTCCCAGCTCGCTGTGATCCCGACCCAGTTCAGATACTGGATACCGGGGCCTGGCGCTGGCTAGGCGGCTATCTCATAGGCGAGGGGGCAAGGAGAGGAATTCACACCTTCACACATTGTTTGGAAGCTCGCCCTGAAGGAGGAAATCAAAGTTCTCTGCTTACCGTAGAAGAACATGAGACGGAGTTATGGAGTGTCAATAAAAACACTTTTATGCTTCCTTTGCTAACAAGATAACACTGACATATATAACCCTCACTATCTATCTATCTATAAGAGCTGTATATAGGTCTTCACTACATGATAACATAACATGAGCTGGCAACACAGAGCGATAGCTATGGGGGTCAGTGTGTTTTGTTTCATCCTTTTGTCTGGGTTTTGATAAGTGAGTCAGAGTTCGTTCTTGTCCTTCAACTCCAAACCTGAGGCTATGTTTAGTGTCTGTGTATCAGCAAGCAGAGGCTTCACTGTCACCCGCCATTGTGGTTGCTGCATGAGTCAGACTGAGTCAGGGGAGGCGCTCTTTATCCCGTTTTGATCTCCCAAGCACACAGCATTTCCTAGAAGTCCTCGAGACACACACTTACTGTAGGTAACACATCACGCATGTATTCGCTGGGAAGCTCACAGAGGAGCATGTAGATACAGGTAGACACATCTGTATATGAATATGTAAATGCAAAGACATACACACAGACACTTTTGACTCTGTCTTCTTCTTACCTTGTTCACAATTCTTGCCTCCGTAGCCGGTCGGGCAGTCGCAGCCGTAGGTGTCCCACTTGCTGACGCAGACTCCTCCGTTGTGACACACGTCAGTCGTGCAAAAGTTTTTCTTTGCTGGACAACCTTGACATCAAACACATAATGAAATCATCAGTATCTGTTTGTACAATGTATGCATCTGTTTACGGGCTGCAAAAACACAGAGAAATAAAACAAATTGTAGGCTTTTAAACAAGCTCAACTTTAGCAGCATGTCTGACCTGCTTCGGTGCCGTTGTTAGCGATGTAGCTGGCCATGTCGACGGGTTTGGTGTCGATGCTGAGGTTCCTCATGCAGCCCACAAAGTCTCTGTTCCTGACCGGGAAGTCCTCGGGTAGGTTGGGAACTCCGCCTAGCAACAGCGGTCCCGTCAAGTCCAGTGACCTGCAGACGACACAGAAAATGGATAAAAAAAATCCTTATAACTGAATATGTGTCAATGTTAAATACTTTTAAATACAAGAAACCACAAAATTAGAGTCAGGTGTGGACACAAATGCACAATGATTTAGTATCTACAATGAATAAACCCATATTTTGTGAATAGATAACACAAAAAAATGCTACTACTATGTATCATAAATAAGGAATATGATGTTCAGGACTGTTCATTTATATTTATTTTACCCCAGAAAGGGCGACTGAGGTAAGGCATCAGCCCTTAGCATGTCTGACATTTCTGAAATAAGTTTCAGAAGGTTTTAAGCTGTCACAAGGTTAACCGCTACCATCACCACGACCGAGTCAGGTTCCTGATACTGGGTCATGTAGGAAGCTGCTTACACTCCGAGCCTCTAAAACATCAAACACCAAAGGGCTGTAAGAGACTTAATGTAATGCAATGCTAAACCGTTGCATGTAGTGTGCATGCAGCACAAACACGGTTGCATGGCCAGGCAGGAGCATGTGGAGCTTATTCAAATAAATCAAATGGGATTCTGTTGTAGTTTTAGAGCCATACACTGCAACAGCTCTTCAGAGATATTTTTACTTAGTAGTTCATAGATATGCTTTTCTATTGCTTCAAAAATATATATTTTTAACTTTTTATTTATTGACTCGCTTAAGACTGTACATGAATTGTTTATTGTTTATATTATCATACAATATCAATGATTAAGCCAGAGAACATGCCTTGACATAATCATAAATCTGTGAGGGGAAATAAATAAATAAATGAATGAATAAATAAATAAATAAATGAATGAATGAATGAATAAATAAATAAATAAATAAATAAATAAAAGAAAGAAAAATAAGAGAAAATAAATAAAATAAAATAAAAGCAAGGAAAAACAGACAAACAAATAGATTATTATTATTATTATTATTATTATTATTATTATTAATAATAATAATAATAATAATAATAATAATAATATTAATATTAATAAGTAGGTAAGTGAGTGGAACATAAAAAGTAATTTAAATAATAATCATGATCATAAAAAAGGAAATGCATTTTAAAATAACCCATCAATATTAGTTTGTTTGAATATGAATAATGCAACCTGATGACTACAACTGATATAATACTGATAGATTCAAGATATTTTACGATAGGGAAAGTTTTTGCATTATTTTTTATTTTTATTTAGACAAACGTCTATTTTTAGAATTGAAATAATGAAATATCTAGATTTGGCAACATGCAAATGTATCAGAAGAATTCAGATGAGAAATTGTGGATGTATGTAGTGAATCCAAACTTTACTCGATTTCAAAGAATGACAGACAAATATGTCCTGCAGAGACATACAGTACGGTATGGACTCTGTATTGAGTTATAACAAGGATATCAGAGCCTTGCAAACTGTGTAAAAGTACACTGTAAGAGATACTTAATGCATGTGATGGATCAAACTTAAAGCCAAGTGGTTCCTGCTCTGTGCCTCAATCACACTGTGGATCATGTCTAGACATTCTCCATAACATATCTTTAGGTGTTTGTACCACATGTATACTTTGTATATTCGAGTATCCTCTAAACGCCTCTCAGCGTCTGTGACCTGTGCAACAAGTTCCTGAAGGAATGTAACCTCATTAGCTCCTCTTTGAAGCTCTCTCTCTCTCTGTCCCCGCCCTCTGCAAACTAAATATGTCTCAGCATGCTAGCTCTCCATAAGACTCATTAAAAAAAAAAGTCTCACGCTATAAAAATAAAAATTCATTACATAAACACAGAGTAAGTCAGATTAAGCCTGTGTTGAGGTGAGCTTTCGGGTTGTCTAAGGCCGTGTCTGACAGCAGAAAGAGCACGAGGATGAACACTGATTAAAAGACAAAAGGAGGAGAGCGTTGTAGAATGAGAGGAGGCAAATTGACGTAGCCCCCAAGGTACAACATATTTACCTATTAGTCTGACTAGTTTGTGTGCAGAGTGTGCTGGGGATGGATTGGAGATAATGAGTGATAAATCCTAAAGAGATAAGTGAAAGAGAAAGAGAGAGCTTACTTCTTCTGTCCGGTCTGGGTGCCTTGGGCGGCGCAGGAGTAGTTGCCGATCTGCCTTCCGAAGCGAATCGCCATGGAGATGTCACAGTCGTCTACGGCAACCACGGCCACCTTTTCTCCAGAGGGTCCATGAGGGATGCCTAGACGCCCAATGTTTGGCTGAAAAATAAAACAAAATAAAGATTAGATTAGATTAGATCCAGGTTATCTAAGGATTCTCTACACCAGTAATTCCACTTTTACTCCCGGAGGTTATTTCTGCAGTTGGCAGGGAAAGATTATGGAGCAGTTAAAGTAATTAGATTGAAATAAAGAGCTATAACACCTGAACACCACCACCTGGGACCAAGTGCTTGAAAAATAGTAAGCAAGCAACCAGAAGGGCAAAGAGAAACAGTTAGCTAAAAGCAATGAATAAACACTTGAAATAGTTAGTTGGAAGTAATGTATAAGCAGTTGAAATAGTTAAAGGGACTGTTTGTAAGAATCAGAAATTGCTTGTTAACAGCGCCGCCTGTGGCCGTTAAGTCAACAAAAGTCAGCGTCCTGTTGCTCGCGCTTGTGCTCGCTCTACATAGACAGGAATGAGTATCGCTCAAAACAGTGAAGCGACACACGTCAGCTAAAACCACAATATCACTCTATATTTCAGCTGCTTGGCAGTAATGTTAGCTGACCAGACGAAGGTCTCTCCATGAATCACTGCTGATCCTAGTGTTTGCTTTTCCTGCCTCAGCCCCCCGACCGCGGTCGGAGGGAACAGGGGAGACACCGGCACCCGGTCAGAGACGATAACGTCTGGAGAAGCTGCTGCATTTATTTCTGCACAAACGTCCACTAGACTAGATATTCTCAGAGCTGAACTAACTCTTCTGCAGTGTGGAGTGTGCGCGCATGCACGTGTAGAGGTGGAGCGAAAGAGCGAGAACGAGCGCGGTGTGTGAGTGAAGGCAAGCAGGCAGAGGAGCAGAGTACAGCAGAGACTCCGGTCCTGGAGACCAAATCTACGGTCTCCTTCGCGTCCTCCAACCGCGGCCAACACTGTTTAGCAAGACATCTATTGTCTCCTTTTGCCTTTCCGAGTGCCAAAATAATCTTTTACAGTGTATTGTCATGGTAAATCTCCACCGACTGAATTCAGTTAAAAATGTTAACGCTTGATTTCTTTCTTTATTTTCTTTTTATTCAACGTGAGAAACTTGGCTGAGCTCGAGCTTTGGTGCTCGATCAGCGCAGGTCAGAGCTACACAAACAATGTCTGTCTGACTTTAGCTGACTTGGAGAAGAAGTACACAGGCCTCTGTTGGCTTAAGATGACACAAAAAGCCCATTGTGTGCATTAGCTGGCACCTAATGATTACAAAGTAGGCTAATGCCTCCATCAAGGCCTGTGGCCGACAAATGTTGATCTGAGAAAATGTGGATCAGCTTAGAAAATCAGGCCACCAAATCGCTTTAGTTCTTGTAATATCTAACCTGCAGACCGAAGTTCAATGGAGCGTTTCGCTTCACAATAGTGGCCTTGGAACAGGAAGCAGAAAGAATTTAAGGAGTTCAATAATAGAAACGTTTCCACCAATTAAATAACACCTCTTTTCATTGCTAAAGATATGAGCCATTACGAGACATAAAAAAATATTCTTTAGATCACGGGTCTGCAACCTGCGGCTCCATTTTAAATATGGAAATGAATAACTGTTTTGTGTTTATATTTTCATTTTTATTTATCACTGTTGAAGGTCTATGGTATGACGGTACGACGGAGTATTAGAGCCACATTGAGGGGAAAAAAATCTATCTGAGATTTCAAGAATAAAGTAATAATATTATAAAGTAGTAATTTTATTTGTTATTTTCTTTTTTTCTCATAAAGTTATGACTTTATTCTCGTAATATTACGACTTTTTTTTCTCGTAAAGTTATGACTTTATTCTGTAAATCTCAGAGTTTTTTTCCCTCAATGTGGCCCTAATACTCCGTAGTACATTTGCACTTTGTCCCTCACTGCATTAGACTTATATTCTATATACTTACACTATAAACTGTGTTTCCTTCATCACAATGATCAAATGTTTTGCGGCTCCAGACAGATTTTTTTTTTTCCTAAAATTGCTCTTTTGATAGTAAAGCTTGCTGACCCCTGCTTTAGATCAATAAAGTTGATATGGCAAATTTTCTTTCCAAAATATTTAGCGTAAAACAAATTTTTATATTTAATTTTCTTGCTGTGAGTGGCTTACAATAGATAAAAATGATTAGTTACCTCTCTCTGCTATCTCTCCTGGGAGAGTGGTAAATCTCATGACTACAACAATAAAACTACAGATCCCAGATCTGATCACAGGGCAGTGTTTACATAAGATTGTTTAGAGGTTTGACAGTTTGAGCGATAGCAAGAGAGACTTTCAAACCACTATGGTGGTGCATCTACAGTATACAGCTTAATATGACAAAATGAAAGACACAAAATCCCTTTTTAAAGTTTTTGAGTTCTTGAATAAATTGTTTAAAACAGCTCATTTAGCATTTTCATCTTTCATATAAATTTCAGAGAAATGTTGAAATGGAAAGAGATGTAGAAAGAAAAAGAAAGGGCATGCATGGAAAGACGATGTGTGTGCATTATGTGTTTTTCTGCTTCATAAATAGGATTAGAGTAATGAGATACTGGTGGGGCAGAGACTCCGCAAACAATGGAAGAGGGAAAAAAAAGAAAACGAAAAATAGAAAAGAAAGAGCAACGGACAAAAATAGGGAAGTGGACTGACCAGAAATAAGAGCCTGAAAGAGAAAGACAAAAGAGCAACTGGCGGACGGGTAAAAAAAAGAGCAACAGAGGGGGGCAGTGTCTTCTATTTTGGCTCAGGTGGGCTCCGGTCCGGGCATATTTTCCAACCCACAGGGAGTTTATCGCTGCCACTCCCTTCAACATGCCCTGTTTCCACTGATTCACCCCAAAAACACTTTCACACTTTCCATATTAGAGACGAGAGGAGGGCTAACTGAACACCTCTGACGCCACTACTTTCTTTGTCACTTCTAATCTCACTTCGTTCTCTCGTCTTTTATTTTTCACTCACTCACAATCGTGTCTCTCACACACAGATGAGAACAGAAAAATAGAGTGAGCACAAGCTGTGGGAGCATTTGATCCCTTTCCTGTGGAAGTGTGACAATAGATAGCGTAGTCATGTCGGGCGTGGTCGAGGAGCAAGGCATCATGGGTGAACTCTATCATGTCTCCTTTAAACTTAGAACATAACGTCTGTGTTGTAGGATGCTTTCAATTAATATACATTAACTTAGATGCGATCCAAGACAGTACTAATCAATTAATCTATCGACAGAAAAATAATCACCAACTATTTTGATTAATCATTAAAGTAATTTTTCATGCAAAAATGGCAGAAAATGCTGTTTTCAGCCTCTCAGATATGGAGATTTCCAGCTTTTCTTTGGCTTTATATCATATAAAACTGAATATGTTTTGGGGTTTTGGATTGACAAACCAAGACATTAAAAGATATCACCCTGGACTTTGAGGAACTGGGATGGACATTTTTCACTCTTTTCTGACATTTTATAGATTAATCTAGAAAATAATCAGCATTAATCAATAATGAAAATAATTGTTAGTTGCAACCATAATCCAAGATGCAAACATCAACACGCATATTCTTTATTTTGTTGTCATTTTATGTAATTTATTAGATTTTGTTACAACATGCAAAATTAAATTAATAAATTATTATTTTTATTATTTTATTCTAATTATTTTATTTTATTTTATTTTTAGTCATTATTTTCCTCAGCATTTTAATTTATTTACTTTTTATTATTATTAATCAATTAACTGTTGAGTCTATAAAACATCAGAAAAGAGATAAAAATACTCATCACAATTTCCCCTAGTCCTAGGGGACGTCACCAAATGTCTTTTTTTTTGTCCGAGCAACAGTCCAAAACCCAAAGATATTCAATTTACTAGAATATAAGACCAAGAAAAATCAGCATATCCTCACATTTGAGAAGCTGAAAATAGAGAATGTGTTGATTAAATGATTAATCAATTATCAAAATAATTGAGGATTAATTTACTGTTGATCCACTAACTATATTCAATATTAAACTTAAAAATTAGATTAAAGTATCCTGAGTCAGAGTTCATACTGTTTTGTCCCCACTAACCTCTCTCAGACTGTCTGTGTGTGTGTCAGTAACCTATAATCACCTCGTACTGTATGTGGGGCATGTATATAGTAGGAAACCACACCCTTATCACTGGCAACCGGCCAGCGTCCCCTCTGCACTCTATCTACAGCTGCCTACCTGTGTTAACCCTCCCACCCTTACCTCCCAACATCGCCATGGTGACAACTCGTCTCCAACAGTTGGCTGAAGTAATATTAGAAAAGTAGGACGGGCCCTAGTTGAAAATCTACTGTCATGATTTATCGTTAAGTAACTTGGATTGTACCTGCACGCTGGGTGCCGCACTTCAGGAAATCTGCGTCATAGTTGTGAGGGAGTATACCATGGCAGTGTGAGAAAATAATTCAGACTTGTGGCCAAATGTTTATGAAATGTCCCTGATACTTTAGTAGCTTTAATCCATCATCCTGCTGTAAAATACACATGAATGTCCCCTGTGGGCAGTGTAATGGCAATTTTCATATCTGCAGTTTAACACTGTACCTTTAGATAATCTCAGGGCCTCACATGTTCAACTTCGTCACCATAGGACAGTGACCTGACATTTTAGTTCTCTGTAACTGCAAACAACAGATTGCTGAAATACTTGTTATGTCTTGTGATGCTCTGTTGTCTGCTGTGTGCTGACGCATTGATACATTTTCTATCCTTCTCTTCTTTTCTTCTTTGCACTTATCTTCATGTTATGCTTTAAATGTATAAATACTGACTACTCTTTGTATTCGGGGCTCACTTGCCACAGTCCACAACAGGTGGCTGTGCTCGTGAGTCCATCTGCAGATGTTTTAGTTATTAATGTATCCCTTTTTATTAAATTCACTGAAAGACAAGTTGTTACGTTGGTTTGTGTCTTGTTTTAACAGAAACTGCCACCACAGCAGCCTGCGATCAAGGGACTTACTCCAATGTGTGAGAGAAAGAAAAAAAAGGATCTGGTTTTGTTCCCGAAAGCAGCAAAGCCTGCAGCCTGAAGCTGTAAAGAAATGTTGGCACCACGCAGCCAGCAGCCGGAGAACAATGAAGACCCCCAACACAAATAGCTAAAGTGTTCAAAGATGCTCAACGACGGTGAAGAAAAGAAGAGACGGGTAGGAAAAAAACAGCCATCGTCCTCTTCTATGTGCCCAAATTCACAGCAAGAAGAGCACAGAAGTGATTGGACAATATGCTATGTAAGTGTGTTATATTATAGTGAGCAAGACGGACAAATTCCTCTAAAAATAGGAAAAATAAAGGTAGAGAAACTCGTTATTTTGGCTTCATTTCCTAATTTTCACAAATCTTTCCTGTCTATATTTTGTTATTAAATCTCGCTTGTGGCTCGATTTGATGAAATGAAGTTGCAAAAGTGAAGAAGAGATGCATCATTCCTCCCATAAACTACTTTCAAGAAGACAGCTAACACTATAATGACATAGAAATTTAAAGGAACAGTGCAACATTTTGGGAAATACAAGAGTGAGATGATAAGATGGATATTAATCTCATGTGTGTGCATGAAAACTTCAGATATTCTTAAAAATCTGACAAATGTGGGTCAAACAATTACTCAAATTACTTTTCAAACCGGTGGGTGAAAAGAAAACGAGAAGGGAAAGTGCGATAACTGTATAAAAGGTTTTCAAGGGCAACAAAAGGTAATTTGCTCGATAGAGAAAACCTAAAGAGTCAGTGACTCCTCTAATAGAGGAATCTCCAGTTATGCTGATTACAATCTTATCATCTCTTTGGAGTCCAGTTGAGCGAGGAAGGGATGAGATAAAGACAGGAAGCACCGGAGAGAGAAAGAGATATCGTACATAATGGACCCGCAACCCAAACGTCTCGGGGGGTGTGGGTGTGGGGGTGCAGCTGTTCCATGTGCTGCTAACTCATAGACTGACATGTATGAACACACTGTGTAAGTGCTGCATGTATTTATGGTATCTGTAGGGGATAAAGGAGCATTAACGCAGCTGTTAGTACATAACTGCTCCAGGGCTCATATAAACTTCCCACGCTGCATAACTTTTACTGCATGAATGAACCACACCAATGCATGCTGTCAGTCACACTTTTGGATGCAATTTTGCTTTAAACAATATCAAATCCAAACTTTCTGAAGCGTGATAATGTAAACAATGTCAGACAAAACCACCTAACATTGACTAAGCCTCTCTTAAAGGGCCACTACACAGATTTTACATCATTCAATTTCCTGTGAGCCCCCCGAACTATAAGTCGATTCAGAAAGCTCTGGTTAGATGAACACAGAAACAGTAGGTGATATTATGCCAATGTAGTAGGCAAAGAAAAATAGAATAATATTGGATTCTGTAAATTATAATTCCACACAAATGCTTTTCTATATGCTCAGCTTATTTAAAACTAAATCTTTAACCATGATCTTCGCTTTAAAACTCCATAAATTCCCTTATAAAAGACTCTTGCCGTGTCCTATAGCTGTGTAACCGGGGCAGGTACGACTGTATATAGTTTCAGGCTTCGTTCTGACCTCCTGCTCTTAAAAGTGCACTTGGCCCTCACTTTGAGAGGCCCCATGAGAGTCTCCCATTTACCCTCCGCCCGACACTGGGCTTGTTGAAGATTCCCTCTCTCTAAAGGTGTCGTCTCCAGGGGCGATAGGCTTGCCGCCGCCATGGTAACGCACTTGATCCCCACAGCTAGCCACAAAGACGAGGAGGGCAGAGGACGCGAGTGGACCGAGGGGCGCACTCACACCAACTAAAAAAAGCGCCAAATACTGCCACATGGAATCAAAACACACACTTTTCGCTCTACGGGACAACACACACTCTCTCCCCTCCCACCAACACACACTAACACCTCTATCGCCATCGGGCTGTCTGTCAAAGCCGACACGATAACTCAACCAGCCCCGCGGCCGGGATAAAGAGCCTTGCTGCACAGATTGAGTTACATACAAAACACAGTTCGACAGCTTAGTCAGAAAAACACCTGTAACGCTGTCAAAACGTGCAGCTAATGACCAGGAAATATGTGTGTGTGCGTAGAGGGTGGGATAGAGGGAAAACTTGTGTGTTTGGGGACTACGCAGGATGTCTGTAAAATGTGTTTAAGCGTGTGTGTTGAGTGAGCAAGAGGGAAGATTGTTTGTGTGTGTGTGTGAGGCAGGAAGTAGCAACAGACGGCCACGCGGTTCATTCTGATAATAAAGGAAAAAGAGCGGGCGGTCTTTTATTTTATTTGGGCTCGCCTGAGGAAATGCCATTGTTTCTCCAACGCTCTGATGAGATATACTCTTGATGGATATTTGCAATCTCCTGATGCTTTATGGTGTGTGTGTGCATGCTGTGTTTCTCCAGACCAAACATGTTTTTATCATCCATAAACCGGAGCCAAAATAAAGACGGGCATTGAACCAACATCAGTATCTCTACTAGTGTGTGAAGTTGATGTTTGGCCCCGTCATGCACAGGCTAGTGTGTCCCACCTTCCCTCCGGCTGCAACAGACTCTGTCATGTCCACATTACCTCACCTGCCCTCTGGCTATGTAAACCTAGAAGTGTGAATTATTCAAACACACACACACACAGAGTTCCCAGAGGCTTTAAACTACTAGGCTACGACGTTCAAGCCTATATGTTACCGGTCTTCATCGTCTATCTATCAGTGTAACAGATGGGCAGCGGCCAATGTTGGCTTGTAGCTTTCAAGCAGCAAAACAAAATGTGCAGATGACACAGAAACTGAGGTAACTGTATCCTGTTCGGAGCGCCTTGAGAGAATTCCTTTTACATCTCGACAAACGTGGCCACCAGCCTGTACGCTGACATCAATGGGATTACCTTCTGATTGAATGTTTTCCAACCATATTTTACAGGCAGGTTTTGTCCCTTTTGCATGACTAATCTTGCTTTTTTTTCTCTTCCGTCTTTTTAGATCAGGTATCTTGGATATGTTTAGTCTTGATGACTTCAGGAGAAATCTGTTTTGTTGCACGTTTGTGAAGGTTCTCCACTTTTAGCTCTGTTAGCACTATTAGGTGTTGCCATGTTGAGAGCCGTGCGGAGGAAATAGAAATGCTACAAATTCAAAATATACAACATGTATCTGAATCTGACCTCTGCAGCTGCTGCACGATGACCATCTAACCGTTATCTAAACAGCCCTGCAGAGAGCACGACATAAAGCAATTAAGGATTACTAGGAGTGATGCTAATGTTTAGCAGTAAAAGTATTGGCACAATAAAACCGAACTTGATAGGGATCATATAAGAGATAAGAGATTTACTTTAGTGGAAAGAGATAAGCTGAGGAGACAGAGAGACGCAAGACGAAGAGGAGGAGGAGGAAGATGCATTAGTGCGAGCCAAGAGTATAGAGTGGTTATAAACTATATGGACGTCTTCTGTCTCTCAGCTTCATTTCTACACTTCCTCAGCATTTTTATCTCTCCTTTTCTCTTCCTGGCAGATTCCACTGTCTGTCTCTTGATAAGAGGTTTAGGTCATGCTAGGTGAGGTGTGGGAAATGCACTCTTTTCAGTGCCACACGCACACACACTCCCTCTCATCACAAGAGAACAAGCAAGGAGTGTCAAATTGAGACAAGGTGAAGAGAAATAGAGAGAGAGAGATGAAGGGGGTTATGCGGTCATGTGTGAAGGCGGTCTGTAGTGACAGATTTATCAGATTTATCTTCATTCCTCAATGACACAATATTGTACACATCTGCTTGTTCCTACTGACTGGTAACTCGCTCATCCTGACAAAACCTGTACATGAATGTCAGCATATAAAGATTCAACCGGTGTGGGCGTTTTACGATCGAGTCGTAACACATCTGCGCCGAGACCCAACGTCTTTATATATATAGCTTCAATCAACTCTTCTTGCTTCAGAAGTAGAGCTACAGCCACGCAATTATGAATTGAATTATAAAATCAATGCTGTAGTGTCTTAAACCTGCATTCTTTCTAACAGCCAGCAGGGGGCGACTCCTCTGGTTGCAAAAAAGAAGTCTGATTGTATAGAAGTCTATGAGAAAATGAGCCTACTTCTCACTTGATTTATTACCTCAGTAAACATCGTAAACATGAGTTTATGGTCTAGCGTTCAGTTGTACATAGCTCCGACCTCTCGTGTCACTTCTGGTTGCAAAAAAAACAAGACGGCGACGGCCAAAAACCAAGATGGGGACAGCCAAAATTGGAACGAATCGGGTTATTGGTGCCTCACGCGAGCATGGACACCTGGCCAATCCTAGTGGGATTCATTATAACGCGTATCTCAAGGCTAACTAGCTAAACTGTCCTTAAACTGGGCACCAGGTGCTGCTCGCTTGCTAGGCGTAGCTGAACCAACGTGGAAACTGGTCAAAAACCATCCATGATGTGCGCTTAACTGGACCAGCAACCCAGGCTACTAGCACCCGGCAATTTGAGGACAGTTTAGCCAGTTAGCCTTGAGCTATAGACCTACCGTACAGCTTGGTTTCTGAAGCTAGAAAACATAAATGAATGGCAAAAAGAACACTGTCCGAGGGTCTCAGCACAGGGCTGGCATTACAAAATATAAGTGCTCAAGTAAATATACAACGGGGCGTATCCCATAGTAAGACATCTCACTCCTGCTACTCAGAGAACCGGGATCACACAAATAACTGCAATCAATTTTACATATCAATGTCCATTATCTTCCACTTTGACCATTGTCAGGCCTCACAACAATCATATTTTGTTGCATTTTTCATATCTTAAATGGTCACAATTTAAGATATGAAATATATAACTGATCTGTAATTCAATCATGAAGCCCGAATTATGTGATGATTCACTACACACACATTACGGACACAATTTGTGGTGAAGGCACATTTCATGCCTTAAATTGCTTTAATTAGTGCCTTCATTGCTTGATGCGAAATGAATAATGATATACTAATATATATATATAATATAACTGTTTATATTTACTTTATTCGAAAGTTTGAAACCCTGCCACATGTGCCGTTGCACACCCACGCACACACAAACACACCCAAATACATTGTAGGAGAAAGTGACTGCAACAGCCAAAAGTGCAGAAGCCTGAAACTGGGTGTAACCATTTGCTCTATTCAACACGATATCTCACTATTATTCAGTTAATTATCCAATTATTACTAAACGCTAAGGCACATTAGGGATCTTAGTGTAACACGAGAAGATTAAGGATTAATATAAAATGAAATCCCTTGCTTAAACTTTACATGACAGACTAAACGGAAGCGTGTGAGGCACTTGTTGTCTGCGCTGTTTACAAGAGAATCTCAGACGACTTCTGAACGTCGCTAATCCTCCCTGACAGAATCGATGCTTCAGAACGCCGTGCTGCTGCCAAGCAAACCACAATCACCGCTCGTTGGGTGTCTACCTACCTGTCTGTCTTCCTGTCAAGGCTCAGACATGTTTGGCTCACCTGCACAAACCTCAAAAGGAGGAAGTCAATGAGAACTGACAGGTGAGCAAGAGGGCTGTTACTGTGTCATTTCTCCGAATGCACCGCTGGTCTATTTTTAGCTATGAGGAGCTTCTCCAGCAGATGGAGAAACAGAGAAAGGCAGGGAGACCCTACAAGACCTGACCTTTCATTTAAAAGAACTTCGGTGTGAGAGTAACCTGAACATGCAACACCAGGCTGAAGCAGAAAAATATTGTTTTGTGCATTTATTAAAGGCACAAAGTGGAGTTTTTGACCACTAGTAGTGCTATAGAGCGATGTTTTGACGAATGTTTTTCCTGTTTTAGTTTCACCAAGAAGTCAAAAAACAGGAGACGGAAAAAGTCATATTGGAACTGCCAACTACCAAGTCCACGCACCATATACAGCCAAACTAAACCAGAAAACCACACCAACATCTACTCATCTATAGTCCTGACCAGACTAAATTAAGAGCCAACACCCTGGTGTTACAGGGCCATGTTACCTCTGTATATCTGAGGATGTCTGAGGTAAGAATGTACAGTAGAGTTAATCCAGTATAGACTGTACTAGAAGCAGAGCAAGGACTACATGAGACCCCGTGGGGAGGGGGGAGAAAAGAGCACCAGTGGGGACTAGGCTAGAGGTCAGAGGTTACCTCCTTCTGATTGAGCTCCAGCCAGGCGGTAAAGAGCGGGAACCGCAGAGCCCCACTGGAGTCCACCAGACTCCCCCCGTCCTGATAGAGAGACACCGTGAGAGAGAGACACCTCGTTAGACCTGCAGACCACAACCAAGCCACGTCACTACTATATTTATGCTGTCATGTATATGGATGTTTGGAGGGTTTTTTTACAGTCAAGAGGCATACAAGTGTCTGTGGTTGGATTTGCTACCACAACAATTTGCCAACAGTAACGACATCCAGAGTAAAACATAATTCCTTCCTGCCCACTTCAAACACCACATCTCCCACCACCTCACACAATAGGGCCACAACTCATGCGCTGCCGCCGTCGGACAAAGATGTCTCAGGTGAAATTTACAGCAGGAAAAACACAGGGAACAAGCATGTGAAAGCCCCAAAAACAGCTTCCACATGTCAATAAAAGGTAGTTACATCACACTGATACAAAACACTACGTTTACATATACACAGATACTGCATTATAGTGAGTAAAAGAATAGTTCCTGGTATTTTAAATGTTTATGTGTGATGATAAACTTAACTGTTTGAGGTCTGGGGAAACCTGCGTCAAGAAGAACAAAGAATGACACGGCCCCCTTCCTCTAAAAACACTCCCTGCCGGGGAATGTGGAGTCTGGAGCTTCACCTCAAAAAATAACTTCTAGAAAGCACTTAGCAGAGAAAATACACAAACATGCACCCGTGTCTGCAGAAACATACAATGACGCATCATAACACACACATCCCTATGCACAGCTGATGAAGTGTGTGTGTGTGTGTGTCGCCATGACAGAGTCACAAACCTAATAAGGCATGCGTCTGTCCCTCTTTTAGTCTTTACGGCCACCCAGGGAAGCCTCATGTGGCCTCGACTATTGGCAATAAAACTGCAACACAAGGACGTGGATGGCAACTCCAAAGCCACTTACAGGCAGTGTATTTATTTCAAGAGCAGTTATCCACAGTGTGTGTGTGTGTGTGTTTGACTGCATATCAGCTTGTCCTGGAAACCCAATAAGCCCTGAAACATCAACAAAGAAGAGGCAGAGGAAGAATACAGAGAAGAGGGCAGCAGCTTTTCACTTTATAGCACAGATTGAGATAACTGTTCGGAGCAATTCCCCTGATGGCGACCAGTGAGAAAAGCTGAATTGATATCTATCTAGATGAGTGACAATGTCTTGGATAGTTTTGGTTTTGACTCCATCTCACTGGTACACTTAGGCAGGTCGTTACCTGTTACCTGCAGCTCAATCAACGACAAATGGCAAATATCATCTCCTTTTACCAACCACTGTTCCACCCATGATGTATCGATGTATTAGACGCAGTTAATGTGATCATTTTCAAAAAGAATGCCCTATTGTAAAAGTAATCTAGGTAAAAGAAAATCTTTTTTTTTGGACACTTGGGGGAAGTGGAAACAAGCTATAAACACAAAATATTGACACGGAACAACATTAGCATTCATTCGGAGTTGTGTTTATGTCCAGCTGATGGATGTTGAGTCCAATATTCGCTCTCCTTTTAGCTCCATTTTTGATCTCCACCCACTCCTGAAGACAATATCTGGCTCTTTACTGTAGCTGCTAAATGCTCCACTATGTTCGGCAGCTAGTCGCTAATTTTATCTGTCTGCTACAGTGGATTTATCAGAGCTTTTTTTTTTCTAAAAATGATACTGATGACATCAGTGATCTAAAACAGTAAAGTTGTGGGATGTAAAACCAAAACAATGAGCTGAAAGATGCTAAAACACTCTGTAGAGCTGAGGAGAACTGTAGAATTGGGTGATAATTCCCTGTGTGTTTGTTACCACAGCTGACCCTAAGGACGACCTCTGAGCGAGGCGAACAATGTTACCACGGTTTTGTACTCGGTGGCTCACGTTACCGCAGTCTTGGAAAGGGAGGAGTGAGCGGAAGGGCAGTCGGTTGGTTGCAATCTGCAACCACATCACTAAATGCCGCCAAATCCTACACACTGTACCTTTAATATATGATATCCCTCTATCTTTAAAATCACCCTTGCAGACTAAAAGTGTTGTAAATCTTTTCACGGGTGCAAAAGTATTGATAAAGTTGCAGCAAGACCCGTCCATGTCTGAGTTAACCCAACAGCTTCCTCACATACATACGCCCGTGTGTGGTTGAGTTACAGCCCAGCAGCGTTGGAACGCAGAAATACACACACAGCATATTCAAAAAGTACTTCAAGCTATGCCGTGATGTAATTTGCACTAATGTTCTGATGATTAAAGTCCTGCCATGTAAACAGCACCGGAGTGAGAGCCAGGGAGGACCGGCAGAAGCAGAAAGAGTGAACTTTCGGTGCTCGCTGGTGATAAGAGCCAGCTAAGCCTGTCTGGGAATGCCGTCTACACACCCTCGCTGTAAATATCATAGCCCATATTAGCCAGTGTAACACTATTAACCTATCCAACATCACGCCCGTGTGCAGCATTGTAAACTGCAAACACACACAGGCATGTCATGTCTGCAGTCATGCTACGCTTCGCTGAATCTGGCAGCACATGGACGGATCACATGGAGCTTAATTATAGTTTATTCATAGCTGTGGTTCACAGTTAATTGGTGATTCACTCACAAGCATATTTTCATACTTTATTCTCGTTTAAAGATAGCAAGCGAAACATGATACGCAAGTATGATGATTGATATTCCTGCGAGTTCCTTCTTGCTTTCATGCTTCCCATGTGAAATCATACTAACCAATAATAACTTAGCAAATTCTTCCTGGAACTTCAGGCTTGTTGGAAACGGATCATACGGGACGCGGTCACAAAGTAAAATTTTCTGTCACCAAACACCAAATTAAAAGGGTTTGCATTATGAATTAGTACTCACGGAGTTCGTCAAATCACCACAAATTGAAAGAGGTTGACGTGTGGCAACAGCCACTATATAATAACTGTGTTTAAGTCTGGTTTACAGTTACAGTTACAAGTGTAACTCAACTTCTCTTTAGCTTTTTCCAGAGCTTTCACATATGGAGGACACAACCTGCCAAAATCAAAAATAGCGAAAGATAAATTAATATACCTAAATGTTCCAAAAATAATATTAAAAATAAATATAGGCATTAATGAATTGATCAAATGTGACAAAAATGTCTGGTTCTGTTTTAATTTGCTTCTATATTTATTTGCCTTTATATTAATTCCCATATTTATCTACTTTTCTATTTCATTTTCCCTTTATTTATTTATTCATTCATTTATTCATTCATTCATTCATTTATTTGTATTAATTTAAAGGTCAATGTTCATTTATAATGTTTCTGTCCATGCAAAACCTCTATTATAAAATAATATTTTTTTGAAATGGAACTATCATGGTGAGATTATGGTTGTAATTACGGTAAAAATTAACACGAAATAAAATAAATCAAGCACTGCTTGTCTATTCGGCATCTATTTCTTCCTGATGTAATCCATGCAGGTGGCTTGGCAGATGTAGACATGATAGAACTGACATCCTGCCTCAGTGTCCAGCTAAATAACATCATTTCCCCCAACAAGAGACATTGTTTCCTGTAGTTCGCACACATCAAAACCCAAGACAAAACCTCCTGCTGCTCCAGGAATACCCATCTACGCGCACTTTATCTGTGTTTTGTGTGTTTCCTGTTTAGGTCTGCCTTGCTGACACAGTCGACTGTCCTTGAGACTACGCCACCGTGGAATTTCAAAAATGTCTTTCTCCTTCCACTTCTATTGTGTAAATCTCTTAATAGCAGTACGGACATATGCACACGTTCAACAACACACACACACACACTCAGAGTAGCTCTCTATTGGTCTGCCCCCCGCAGATGCAAAACACACGCACAGACAGCTTTCCAACCGACCTAGATCCCTACGACAATGGCAAGTCCACGTCTGTTGTCATGCCAACCCTCCCCCTGACCTTTGACCTCTGTTTTTTAGCAGAGGCACCCTGGTTCTTCTAAAGAGAGCAGCAGCAGCGGATTTAAAAGGGGGCACCCATACAAACACGCACAAGTTTAACCGCCTCATCATCTGACCCAATAAATCACCGTCTGTGCGTGTGAGTATTGTGTGAGTGTGCCGTTGGGACCGTTGAAAAACAACTGGGGGCTCAAGTGGGACGAACAACCCTGGATTGGGTTGCACCAGCTATTCGTGAATGTAGGGTATAGTCTTAGTAACTACTGGTGAGTTTGAAACTAGTGATTCAGGGTACAAAAAATTGTCTTACGTAGTAAAAACTACCTAAATTGTCTAAATTGGTTGGCTTGTAATCATCTGTAGCGCTGCTCAATCAAAAACTACCGTACATAGAAAGTCACAAGCATCACAAGTTGGAACGTAACTGACAAAAACAACAGTTTTTTTAGGGGCTAATAAAATATATTATTACTTTGTTTAATTTTGATAAGCAAACATGGAGAAATATCAATTTCAGAGTTGGTAAATTTCAAATTACGCTAACCTAACGGACACTATTTGGTAATTAAGGCTAATGTTATGGGCATAATGTTTTGTAATTTTGTGTTTTTTTGTGAAATGCAGTTTAAAATCTTACTAGTTTATGTAAAGTGTCAGGTCAGATGTGTCGACCGTATTCCATATCACCTCGTTTACTCAGGCTAAACTGGCCGTATTTTAGTTAACCTTAGTTACACCTGGCAAATATTTACTGAGCGTAACAACAAATCTTTATGTAAGAACTAGTTTGTGTGGCGCAACTCATTTTAATTTACAGATGCATGAATCTCCAATTAGTAAACACTTAGCCTAAATTAGAAGTTGGCAAAAGCTCTGTTGGGTGTGAATTAGGGCTGGGTAATATGACGATACGTATCTTCAAAACGATGTAAAAATGTCTATCTTACATATTTTTCTATATCGTTTCTATCGCGATATAGGTTAGGCCTGTATTTATCTCTTTTTTTCTCTATAATTTCATTCAAAACTGTTCATTTTGCACTAATTTTCTTAATACTAGAAAATACTAGGTGATATTTATGTACTGAATTATCAGAAAAACATGCTATATTGTGATATATATTGTTATTGAGATATGAAATGAGCTATACCGTAATCAAAGATTTCAGCCGTAGTGTAAATATTATGTTAAGTATATGATATATACGTAAGAATTTGTATTTTATTATAACTAGGCTACTTTTGAACTGGTGGAACTGGCTACTGATCTCTTAACAATATATCAATCACCATCTTGACTCCATTTTATGATAGCTAAAGCCCCTGAAAAGCTCCCAGAAAGATACCATATGGACACAGATGCAACATTATTTATGTGTGTGTTTGCACGACATGTATCTGGATTACATCACCATTTCAGAAAAGGGCTCTGATCTTCCTTATAGTCTCCGTCTGAGCTATGCGAGCAATTTTACCGACACAAAAAATGTCTTTGACTTCATTCACATCCATTACGTTCACATGTCAACACATCTGATCTATTGTGAGAACATTACTGCTTTCTGCCATATACATTTCCACTAAACCTCCCGGCGACTGATGTGGGATTAAATTACCATCAGTCAATCCGACTTCTGATCATTCAACGCGTGAAGAAAAAGCTGACCCTGTGTCAGCGCTACGGTCGCCCTCGGGCTAATTTAAGGGAATGTGTCACCGGCTTTGCAAATCACTGGTCTGTATTAAGACTGACATTGGTGGAACGCACACATCCCCTTGCTTTACATGCTAAGTAATAACACAAGGATACACTCTCATAACACTGATGTCATACATGTGTGCGTACTACTTGTACCTGCATGTCAAAGAAGCAAAGCCTGTAGGATCAGTGAAGCTAAAGAACTCAGGAAAGTAAACTGCACAGAGCAGGAAATCTGTTCGGACGTGGAAATTAATCCTTCGTTTCCATGGAGACATCCCTCCAAATACTCGACAACCCAATAGACAAACAAAACAAAAGACGTCTTCAGTGCCAACGGACTGTGCTCTGCAAATAATACCTGTGGTAGTTATGAGCCTCGCAGCAACGTTAACAAAGCACTACAAGCTTTAAGCTATTGTCTCTAGCATCATAAAGGCAGCGCTGCTGAACAGGCAGACGTACAGCCTAAATACACCTCAAACAATAGATACACATGTGACCCCGCGGCTGACACGGTACGGTACGGCAGCCAGATTCATCACCTTTGATGAAAAACGGCCCTGTCAAGGTTACCGAGTACGCTATGGGCTCTATAGCTGGTCACAAGAAAGAGGCGAACAACCTGTGAAATGTGAGAAGGTGTGCATTGTACAGTAAGCTAGCGTCAAGGCCAAGAAGCAGGCTGCAAAACACAGGTGCTGCTGAAATACGACGCTGGAAGAAGTCTCGGGTCAGACCGGCGAGGCTGCGGCTTTCAGCGTCGGATACATGAAGGAAGAGCCAGAAAGAGATGGAGGGGGGGGGGGAGAAGTGAATGAAAAGAGGGATCGATGTCTTTTGTCAGAACATAGCATAGCACATGCACGGCAGTTAGCATATATTAGCTTTGAAAGGTTATGAAATAAGGTCAGCGCATGATGTGTCACATGTCCACAAAGGCGTGAATTGATTCGCTAAGGGAAGATGGGAAATTAATCGCTGCTTCAAATTTAAACGGGTCAAATTGATCTTGAGGGAAGTGAGAATGAAGATAATCGTCATATTAGCGATGCAATACTTTAACTCGCTCAGCTTTCATACATAACACATTGCCATTTCTATTATAGTACACCACTGACAAGTTCATCTGAGAGAAAATGACAAATGCAGCTGACTTTTTAAGTCCAGAGGAATTATACAGTTAAGGCTGCAAACGGTAACTTTGAGCAAATATGATAAAGTTATTTTTATAAAATGATTACTATATTCTGACAGTAGTGCAAGAGACAGATAATCCTGTTCCTCTGTGTCCTGCTAGTGCTCCTAATGACATTTGCAGGGCCGAGCAGCCTCTAAAGCAGCTGTCGATCGCTGCTCGCGAAGCTCATGAACTCCAATCAAACGGTCAAACTAGGCAGCGCTGATCAAATATGAATCAATATTCTGTTACTGTAATGCCTATTTCTCACCACAAATGTTTTCAGAAACATAGCTGAGTGTACTGTTTAGCTGTAAAATAAAGTTTGTGACCCAGAGGTCATGTTGAAAACAGAAGAGACCAAGGCGTATGGAAAGAAGGCTAAGTCACGGGCGGACATGGGTCTTGGGGTAAGGGGTATAACACATGCGCAGTGTAACTGAAGCTGCGGTCGTGCGTTGCGATTGGCTCAATTTCGGGGAGTGCAGACCAGATTCTACTGCCCATTTTAATGTGCACGTGACCCAGCCTCCTTTCTATAGGCCTTGGTCGAGACAAAACCAAGCACCGCCCAGTGACCAGAGCAAACGTTCTCATTTTACAGCTAAACAGTACACTACAAGATGTTTCTGAAAACATTTGAGGAGAGAAATAGGCATTACAGTAACAGAATTTAATCAGTGCTGCCTAGTTTGACAGTTTGAGTCAGTTATACTGTGGTGAATAATAACTTTTTATCATATTTGCTCAAAGTTACCAACTGCAGCTTTAATAACCAGACACAAACTGTAGGATCTCCATGTTCAGAAGCCAGTGTTATCTTATTTCCTGTCTGGTTGAATACTATAATAACAACGCCCGCAGGCTCTGGAAGTCTTGTCGTAAATAAACACCAGCAATTGACTGCGATGTAAGCCCGTCTAATATAATATTACAACTGAAGTGGATACATGAGCTAGGTTGTGAAACGATCGCTGTCTCTTGTCTTGAGATTGGACTTCGTAAAGAAGCAAGAGGACCGTCGTGGGAACGTCTTGAAAGATGACTTTCGACACTGTGAATGAAACAAACTAGGATGTCTAAAAAAAAAAAATCCTTTTGGCGGTGATTAAGATTCAATTGAGATGGTACCATTATGAAACCATCCATAGTTCCCCTTGACTCAGAAAGACATACATACTTGCCGGTAAGCTGTCAGTTGATGAACGTTTGACCCTTGAGGCCTAAGCCTGCGCTTCTTTCAGAAGAGCCGTACTATAATTCAATGTCGAAGGGTAAAGCGGAGGGTTGAGCCTGTCTCAGACTTAACGCCATAAGTCAAACCTGCAACTCTTAAAATAATCTCCCGAATCAGCAGTCAAGGTCAACTGCCTTAGAAGCCTCAAAGAAAGCCATATTTCATACTCCCGCGATACAACTCTCAACGCTGGCTAATTATGATCGCATTTTTAAAGGAAAAAATGCAATATTCAACTTGATTTTTCTATATTACAAACTCTCGGTTACCCCCCATCTCACGTTTTAAGTGCTGAAAAGGAATTTTTTACAAGAGGAGGAAGAGGAAGAGGAGGAAGAGGAGGAGGAGGAGGAGGAGGAGGAGCAGCGGTTAGTTAGGTGATTAAGTTCCTTACCTTGTTGTAGTAATGGAGCTGGACAGAGTGCCACTGGCCGTCACTGACCCCGCCTGGGATGTAGGGAGACACTGTGGTCTTTGTCTCACCTGGACGACGAGGGAAGACGGGAGGAAAACAGTGACAGTGACGAGGGAAGGAGGGATGTCGGGTAGAGAGGAGGAATTGAGTGAGGGAATAGGGAGAAAATTCAAAAGTTAAGAAAGAGGAAAATGGAGAGGAGAGAGAGGGGAAACAGCAAAATTAATTATGAATATAATGCAATTTAAATGGTTAAGCACAGCTCAACATATTCTACAAGTTACCTTTAAATTCAAACTCTATGGCCTTACTTAACACACACACACCATGATCATAAATCAAGTGGGAAAGCCAGTGTTAGTTTGTATCAATGGCTCTCAGTGAGAAGATTGTACGGCACAAAGGCACCAGATTTACTGAGGGGTTTACTCTGTTTGTCAAGGGCAGGAGCAGCCTGGGCAGGAATCCACCGCTCTGGAAATCAGTAAACAGCACGGCAACACTGACAACTAATGTGTGTGAGAGGGAGGGTTAATAAGTGATGGCTGGAAAGAGGGCTAAGTATGTGCAGGTGATTGTACGTCCTACTTCGCCCATGTGTCCAACATAAAGATTGAAAAATACTGCAAGCAAATCAACGGCTTTCTTCCCACCCTTTCTCATTAACCGTGAGTCATAATTTGGAGTGTTTAATGTGATGAGTCAGATTTTGAGCAGGGCACAAGGACTTGGCTCGGATCCTAAACGGGCTTCACCCAACGTAATCATATTGAACTGGATTCCTCCCTGTATGGTACCATGGGAAAGTAGGCCGACTCTGAAAACAACAGTCACCAGCCCAAAGAGCAGGCGTTTGATCTGCAATCCAACAGCTTCCAGTTTGAGTAATGATTGAGTGTATGTGAGTGATTCAGCGGTGGAAAGTATCTAAGTACATTTACTCAAGTAGTGTACTTAAGTACGATTTTGAGGTACTTTATACTTCTACTTCACTACAATACAGAAGCTAATATTTAATTTTTTCCACCACTGGTTACTTATCTGGTAACTTAAGTAACTTTGCAGATTTAGATTAATAATACAAAATATGTGAGTACTTCTTCCACCTCTGGTTTGATTGCACACAAACTGTATGTGTGTGATTATGCATGTGTATTTGCAGATTTGTGTGCGCATGCATGCTTTTAAAAACTTGCATTGTTTGTGGAAAAAGTTTTGAGTGATCTGCTGATCGTGGGCTTTAGCCTCTCAGAGTGTGTATGTGTGTGTGCGTGTGTGCTTGTGTGTACTGAGTAGGTGTTTTTTGGCCACTAAGTGTCTAAGCCATCATTAATCAGGCTGGCAGCTCCCACTCGGAGGAAGCAGCTGCTTTCAAAACAGTGAAACACACCCATCTCTCTCACCTACACACACACAGAGACACACACACACATGAACATGTTCACATTCTGAATACATGCATGCACACACATACACAAAAATACACACCCTTGACAAAGGAAAGCGTGTGTTGATAAGAGTTATGTAGTCGGCTCTTTGTGAAAGTCACTTTAGATAAAGTGCACTTACACCTGAGTTAATCTACTTACAGTGGAGCTGATATTAACCACAATCACTTTGAGTGGTTACCACACACACACACGCACACACACACACACACACACAGAGAAACATTACGGGAGGCTAACCTCCAGAGAAGGTGAGCTGAATCTGCTCGTTGATGATCTCCAGAGCGATGAAGTCGTGTTTTTCATTGAATCTGCCGTTGTAGAGAAGCAGAGAGTTCCTCTCTCTGGTCGCAAACCTGTAGAGACGGACGGGATTTTAGATTATTTTTCAACCCAAAAATGGAGATACAGTATGTAGAAGCTATAAATTAATAATGTATCCAATCTAAATGTACAAAATAAAACGCTGGGTATTCAGATTTGCCAGAGTTGAGTGGACTCCAACTGTTTTTCTCTGCTCTATCTCATGTTTCCTGTCACATTTCTAAGCACCTATCCAACGCAAACAGACCGGGACTGAGCGGTTGAAGGCCTCGCAGATAGCTTTATGATGAAAGGGGCCGAGGAGCTCTTGAGGAAAAAAGTCACTTGGAAAGGAAAGGCAGGATGTGTAAAAGCCGGCGGGCCGCAGAGAGGAAACAGTTCCCCTGCCTTAGACTGTATCCACGTGTGTGAGAGACGGAGAAAGACCTGGTAAATACCTTTACTCGTGATGATGAGGGTACAAAGTTCACATAGCTGTTTGTGTGTGAGCGTAAGGTGAGGGCAGAGGAGTCAGCCGGCAGATGCCAGCGAGGCCGACGGGACAGGAAGTCAGGAAGGCGGTAGCCAAACACTGATAAGGGAAACTCATCACACGGCCTTTCCTGTTTTCACCGCACTGCAAACCTTTCTCACCGTCACCGTGTCGACGAACTCGCATTATCAAAGTCATCTTACCGATTACTGGTAACGAAACATGCGATAAAAAGTTCTTCTCTGCATAATATTTACTGTGTTGTGAGCTGAACACGGGTTATTTTCCTACAAGCACACCTCACAATAATACACATTCAGATGGAGTGTGTCTTCTTTATTTTTACGTGTGTGTTCATTTGTGTGTGAGGAGGGAACTGGGACACAATGGAAAAGTGTGTACATGTCTCGTCACGCCTCGGTTGACACACTTTTTTATTTGTGTGGCTCCTCGCACTCCCCAATTACAGTTTACTACAAACACTGCTACATGTGTCACAGACGTTTTGAACAGGAACAGTACTCTTTAGTGGCAGATAACAGATATTTTGTATAAATAATACATCACGACTATTCCGATTCCGCTTTAGCCACAGTCTTTTAGCATAATGTCGTGCATGTAGCCATGAAATGAATATTCAAGAGCCCTTTTACAAGATTCTCATTTTAAAACAGGCTGGAGTCATTTAAAAGTTAGCCGGAGACGGTTAACAGTTATTGTGTTTATTTAACTAGCCAATGTCTACCTAATTGTTTAGAAAATGACTAATAATTCTCAGTGGTAAATCTGCCACTGTTAAGGTAAATATGTGCCGTGCAAGAACTGTATTGAGTGCTATAGGGATGACGTTTTTTTTGCAGGCCAATCCGGAAGTTAGCATCGCTCTGGTTTCCTCGACAAAAAGGGAATGAGATTTTTCCATTGGGTTTGGGAGTATTGCAGAAGATATGCTCTGTGGCAAACAAGCGTTTATGATCATCTTCACAAACGAACATCACTTTTATAAATTTTGAAGCATAAATGCAATCGCCAGAAGTAAAAAGCTAACGTTAGGCTATAAACAAACATGCACACCGCGGTCGCATGACTTCACGTCGCCACCAGTAAGCCAAAGGCGGACTTGTGTTTGCCGTGATGATGTTTATCAGTCTCATTTAGCTGCCCTTTTGAAGACACAGACCTCAAACCATAAACTCATTAAAAAAAAAACATTGACTTCGAGACAAGGGAAGCGGAAGTGCTAAAATGCTAACTCATTTTGGGGTTTTAGGACTCATGTGGACGAGGTTTAGCAAGCTTTATCTTGAACTGAATTTCATCCACACATTGGAATGGATGGGACTTTGCGTTCATTGGTAAATAATAAAAAAACAGGGAAAGAAGGAACAAAGGAAGGAAGGAAGGAAGGAAGGAAGGAAAGTACTCACGTGAAGGAGACGGTGAAGTGGAACCTTTGCCGCAGGCCTCTGAAGGTGATGAAGGACTGTCCGGGGAAGCTGCGTGTGGTCATCTCGCAGTAGGGCTTCTCGAACTCCCCCGGCATACACTCGCACATGAATCCACCCGCCAGTCGGTTGACACACTTGCCGTTGTTCTTGCACACGCCGGGTTCACAGCGGCCCGATGATGCGTTCACCTCGCAGTGCTCGCCTATGAGAAGAAGAAAGGGAGGAATTCAGTTTAAGTTGTGAGCTGTGTTGCATCTGTAATTTTATCTATTTACTGGGGCTCACACCTTCACTGGTTTGAACAGGTTAATACCTTCACTCCCTGTGTGGGTGGTGTAAGGCAACACTGTGTTGTCTGTAGATACGAGATGTGTGTATTGCAACGGCATGTGAATGATGAATTACCTGTCATTTCATCAATTAATTATCATCATTTCATCTTTTCTGTGAAGCATGTTGTCCACCGTTGACTGGAATACAGATGCATCATCTGTTTGGAATCCAGTTGTTTTAACAACTTTCATTATAAGTGGAGCACACTTATTCAACTATCCTGTACCTTCTCCTCCTTTAGGCCTCTTTTAAAATCTAACCATTTAAACATTAGCAACTACAACAAAGCCCTGTTTATAGGCCTTTTTCTAGGGAAGGGCAGGTCTTAGCCACAACGTTATTTGTCCATATTTGGAGAGAAGAGAGAGGATGGGAGATAAAGAGGAGTAAGGAGCATGGAAAAGGAGTGACAAGAGGAAAAAACTTAATGGAGAGTGGGTGAAAGATAAAGAGAAAGAAAGAAGTGACAGGGATGAGAGATTCCTCCATTAACTCAAATCCATGGCAATATAAAGATCAGATAACAGCTGACCAGCTAAATCCTTCTGAGCGTCACTCTGGCTTGGGGTTTTATGAAGTTACAGAAAACACTCACTCTGGAATGAAGACACTACATTCCTACAATTCCTTCAGATTGTTTGTTGGGATAAACTATCATGGCCATTTTCAAAGGGGTCCCTTGACCTCTGACCTCAAGATATGTGAATGAAAATGGGTTCTATGGGTACCCACAAGTCTCCCCTTTACAGACATGCTCACTTTATGATAATCACATGCAGTTTGTGGCAAAACAAATGCAGTTTTCAGCATTCATTATAAATGTGTTATTTTCTCCTATTCTAAAATGGTGTATCTGAATATTTCTGCATACTGTGGTCCCTAAACAGTCTTAAAATTACATAAATTGGGTATCACTGTAAAGCTGAGACTCTTGTGGATCCAATGAGCCCAACTGTATTCATGTGTGATGATGTTAGTCCCCATAGTAGCCATTTCATTATAGTGAGACCATATTTTGAAACTTGACCTCGCTGTATAAAATGACCTGTGGTGACCTCTAGGATAATCACAGCCTCATGAAACTTTACAGCCACAAACTAGAGACCTAGAGCATTCAGAGGATGGATTGTTTTCCTAGCTAGATTGACAATAAGGGGGTTTCTGAGCAGTTTACACAACAGAAGTGCTCGCCATCCAATCACCAAAAAATGCAATTCTTTTCATTCCATTTTCAATTTTGATACCAAATCGCATCATGGCTTTTTAAATGATTTGTTCCTCAAGGTCTTGGTGTCTTAATGTAGTATTTTGGAGGGATTATTGATCATTTTTATTAATTCTCAAGTGGTAAAAAATGGTTAAACTTAGCAGCAAATCTGTGTGACAAATGGTATCAACCCAAAAATTGCTGCAACAACTTATACTTATAACACATAATGGAGCATGAGAATAACTTAATAACTTGACACACAGTGCTGAGCTGCATCTCAAATTAAACTTCAGGTTCCAACCTTTCAGATGATGTTGACTACTGTTGACCTGCTATCTCACCCTAAAGACCCCCTGTGACCCCCTAAAAAAGACTAAAACGGCTCTCTTCGGGTTAACTTTCTGTTAACAATCAAAATTGTATATATAGGCATCTACTATATAGGTCTGTGTGATCAATCATCAGCACGTAGCACAGCTGTGAACACATTACATTCCCTACTGTCAGTGGAGGGATTTTGAGTCTGTTTTTAAGGAGGGATTTCTCTAAATATGACTGTTGAAAGATTGTACAAAATAGTTTGGCATAAAGGAACAAATCCATTTTTGTCTTGTTGTTTTGCCTGGATTCCTATTGGGAGTTGGTCTAAGCATGGCCATGACCAAACTAAGCTGGCAAGGAGGCTTTTGAGTGGCTCTATGAGGTCTTGTGTGCCAGCCACTGGGAATTGCCATTAGTCTTTCCTTCACTAAATAACTTGAAGGCTGCATGTTGATACCACATTTATAATACTACATTATCAGATCTGCAGTGGCCATGGGAAATTCCTCGTAAATGATGTGTCTCTAGCTCAGTTTCCTGGCTCCCGTCATATAAATTCCTCCACTAATACACCAGCAGACCTCGTTCTTCTGACTGAATATTATTTGTGATGGGTGCCTCCGTGTCCCGTACAGTGTTGTGTGTCAACCTGCTGTCCAGACAAGATCTCTCCATCCAGGACACACACACAGACCCCCAACACCACAGCTTGGAACCAGCTAATGGCCCTTCTCTCCTCAGCATAATCCTTTATTCCGAGGGGGGAATTATAAGGATCTGTTTCCCTGTAATGTAGGAAACCCAAGGAGGACAGATCGGGGGCCCCTTGTCATCGGCCCCGTAATGGCCCCTGATGGGCTCCTGACTATCTGGAGTTGAACTGTGACCTTCAAAGCGGGGACGCAGGTAAGGGAAGTACGAACGGGTGAGTGGAGAAGACGGACACGGGGAGCCGGAGGAGAAGGCGAGAGAGGGCCAGTGAGTGACAAAGGCAGGCGGGTATAATCAGGTAATTACATCAGATAAGATAGAGGAAGAGAAGGAGTGTTGGAGGAGACAAGAGGAGAGGAAGGATGACGGCTGTCAGAGGCTCTATTAGGGTGAGACAGGGAAGCAGAGACAGTCAGGTATCAGATGTATGAAGGGGAAGTATGGGAGGAAGATCACTGACATCGGGAAATATTTGGGAAAGTGGTTTCAATGAGAATGATGAAAGCTTTCGAGGCTCATCTACCATGTGAAAGCTGTGCAGAGTGACTGTAACTGCCAGCTTCCAGGCAGAGTTTAGGGTAATTTTTCCTCTAAATCAGTTTAGTTTACATCCCTGGTTGCCAGCTAGCGGGCTTCTTCTTTACTTCTTCCCCTGATCTGTTGAGTCTTGACAATGTGTCCTCATTTTGGCTCACTGATTTACGAGGATTAACTGAGAATCTGTTTATTTGCCAATGCTGATCCCAAAAAACCTGTTTCCCAATGCCTCTAAAGACAGTGATAGAGGGACAACACTTTGGAACAACAGGCATGGGTATTATTTAGGGCTGTCAATCGATTAAAATATTTAATCGCACACATTTTTTATCTGTTCAAAATGAACCTTAAAGGGAGATTTGTCAAGTATTTAATACTCTTATCAACATGGGAGTGGGCAAATATGCTGCTTTATGCAAATGTATATATATTTATTATTGGAAATCAATTAACAACACAAAACAATGACAAATATTGTCCAGAAACCCTCACCGGTACTGCATTTAGCATACAAACATACGCTCAAATCATAACATGGCAAACTGCAGCCCAACAGGCAACAACAGCTGTCAGTGTGTCAGTGTGCTGACTTGACTATGACTTGCCCCAAACTGCATGTGATTATCATAAAGTGGGCATGTCTGTAAAGGGGAGACTCGTGGGTACCCATAGAGCCCATTTACATTCACATATCTTGAGGTCAGAGGTCAAAGGGACCCCTTTGAAAATGGCAATGACAGTTTTTCCTGTCAAGTTTGGAGCGTGATTTAACCTCCTTTGTTACAAGCTAGTATGACATGGTTGGTACCAATGGATTCTTTAGGTTTTCTAGTTTCATATGATAACAGTATCATCACTCTAGCTTTAAAAACTGAGCGGCTACAAGTTAAAAATCACAATTTGCGTTAATGCGTTAAAGAAATTAGTGGTGTAATTTGCGTTAACACGTTATTATCGCGTAACTTTGGTATTTTTCAACCTGGACCCTATTTTCCAATGTTTTTATGTCCAAGTGACGTGAGTGAAGTGAGTAATGGGAACAACAATTTCTGAAATAGTATAATAGACTAGGTACGTTTTAAAACAACAATGTTATTAAAGCTAAAGTGGTTTGGGTGAATGGGTTAAGTGATATCTGAGATCTGGTTTGACCAGTACAGTCAGCATTCCGCACACTTCTATACAGCAATAAATCTACTGTATGTGTGTGTGCAGGTGGCTATACCTACAGTATTTCCCCTTCCTGCACTGAGGTCGACCTCAAGCTACAACAATAGGTGCTGAGAGCTTTTACAACCTGTCAGTGCGGTTTGGCCATTTTGTACCGATCATTCAAGCCTTTGTCAGAAAGAATATGAGCCCTCGCACATACTTATAAAGACTTTCTTCTGTGGTGGCTTTAATACACAAAGGCTTTTATCCCATATGTGCAATTTGTATTAAGTACCATAAAGTTTAGTTAAGATATTTTTGTCCAATAGTCAAAAATACTTTCAAAATAATACAAATAAATAAAGAGGTAATCATTTATTTTACTTTGATAGTCTCTCCAATGATATACAAGCTACAAAAACAATGAAGACCTATAGATTAACTCTGTCAAAGGTCATAAAAGTTGACACTAACATCATATGTAGATTTGATGGAAGATTATTTTGAAAATATTTTTGTAATTGCATGACAAATCCTGCCAGTATTGGGGCAGTGGAGGTCTACAACCAGGATCTGTACGCCATAAATTGCAAAAAACGTCCATCATAACAGTCTGTAACTGGGTCTAAGTAACAAAAACGAATACCTAGATAATTAATTTTTACTTATTTTTAAAGAAAAATAAGTTGAGTTTCAATGATTTATTACATTTTCTTGTTTATTTCCAACTCACCCGTGAAGTCTTCCTGGCACTCGCAGGTGTACCCTCCCTCTCTGCTGCGGCACCTCCCGTTGTTCTTGCACGGCCCCGAGTAGCAGAGGTCGATCTCGGTCTCGCAGTAGTCCCCGGAGAAACCGTGCGGGCAGCGGCAGCGCAGCCCGTTGATGGGGTGGATGGGCCGAAACAGAACCGTGTTGGAGGCGATGAACGGAGGCGAGCTGTCGAACTTCAGCACCGACACGCATTTCATGTAGTTCTCGCAGGGCTCCCGCAGGCAGATGTTGTCGTCAAACGGCAACACCTGGAGAGAAGAGGAAATCTCAGCTTTAAAATGCACTTGTGTGAATGTGTATATGTGCATTTATGTGTGTGTATATGTTACCTCCTGAGAGGATATCAGCCTGAGCAGAGTCCTGTTGAGGTAGATATGCTCCTGCAACTCCTCCGAAGGGAAGAACGTCCCTTTACCCGGGGCGCCGCCGGGCTGCATCGCCGAAAAGGTCACGTTGAGGATGGAGCCCTGCACGTCGGTGTCGTTCTGGATGTTGAACACGAACACCGCCTCCCGTTTGGTGGAGAGCACGGCCGCCACGCCCTCGAGGAAGAGGCTGAGGAGGGGGGAGAGGAAGCGCTCCTGAGACATGTTCTCCAGGCGCACCGTGATGCTGTTGGTCAACATGTCGTCGGTGATGATGGTGACGCGCAGCGTGCAGAGGGCCACGACGCGATGGACGCCATCTGGAGGAAAGAGAGGGCAGATGTTTTACCGTTAACACACTTTTACTTATTGGCGGCAACTAACAAAGCAACAGGTTGACATACAACACATTTAATATCAAGAAATCATCTAAATTGACATCAGAAAACTGTAGTCTGATGGAGTAATACGAAAGACAGTGTTTGTCCTCAGACATGAGGCCAGGTTTCAGCAAGGTGAGTGCTTTCTATGACACAGTGCATATCAACAAAGCAGATTAAGCCAACAACACACACTCTGAAGCCAAAGGTGTTTCCAAGGTTGCAAATAAAAGTTTTAAAATCAAAGTCCATTTCAAAATAAAAGCAACTAATTCTAGGCGTGCGTTACAATACAAAAGTTTTCCTTCCTGTAATAGTCCATATACATTTCTCCCACATATTTTTCCGACTAATATCATGTTTCACTGAGACTAGATGTCTCTGCCACTTGATTTACTGCCAAACGGCTCCCTCTTCATGTCTCCGGACAACAACTGTCTCTGTCTCCTCCACTAATGTCCACTCATATCTGCCATTAGCTTATTCTTCAGTTTCTCACAGTGTCTCAGAGCGGTCTATTAATATTGTTTCCAAAAGACATACACCAACAGTGGGCACAGCCGGTATGAGAAAAGTAAAGCGTTTTTTTGGACATTAAAGCGTGTAAACATGTTCTAGTAGAAACCCAAAATACAAATATGTGTGTGTCTTTATGTAAGAAAAAGACTCAAAAGAACAGCATGAGCCACCAAAGTAGAATTGTATTCCCTAAATTATGATTGCATTCACTGAATCGTGCCAGTGTGTGCATGTATCACTCTGCCACATTATGAGTCTGTGTGCATTCAAGTGTCTGTGTGTGTGTAAACTGTCAGTTGATGGATCCCAAGTGGGATAACAGTGTTTTCCCCCCCGACCTCTGGGGAGTGACAGGTGTGGAGCGCTGCAGAGAAATAAACACACAGTAGCCAACAGACACTCAGCACCGTGTTGAATGAGGCACATTACAGCAGCCCCAATACACCACAGCTGCTGCTTAATGTCACCGTCCTGCAGAGTGAGTCGTTGATGACGCTCAACAGTGACGTTCTGGAAGTGAAATTTCATATTCTGAATCGTGGATTTGATTATTAGCCATGATGTAACCATCCAAGACAATGGTATATGCTCCTGTACCCTTCAACCTTGGTTTAAGAAAAACATGTTTTATTCGTGCTGTCATGGTGAAGTAATACATTACCCACAATCCTAAGTGTAACGACAACGTCACTGATTGGTGGAGCTCGCTGTTACCAAGGAAATGTGTACCTTTGAGGCAAGAAAGTTACCAAATCTGCCTTTGTTTTAAATCAGCAACAGTTAGTTTAAAGCGGCGTGTCGCCATGCACAATGGTTTATGGGATGAGTAGTTCCTTCACTCTTAAAATATTTACGAACACAGTCTTGTACCTTTACCTTTACAATGTTTTTTTGCTCTGAGTCAAATGTTTTATGGTCACGATTCATCTCATAGCTGGTTGTCTTGGTTCCATTCTTAAAACTCTTTTATATACGGACTTTCTGAAACGTCATTGAAACAAATGAATGCGAAATTCACTTCCAGATCCGGAGCCGTTCAAAAGGTGGGCTTTAAACTGTTGATCTCCATGTGTGTCTGTATTTATATGAGTGCTTTTTGTCTCTCTGTTTCCCCCCATGCACCTTGATTTATTTCCACTGCAGACATGAACTAGCTCAGCTGCACTGAACTAATTGACCCTCATGTTGCATCCCATTGTGAGTTATTCGTCCTCGTGCAGTTGCAGTTGACCTCCAGTCTGGTTAGCGGTTAGCTTCAGACATAGCCTGATGAGCCGGCCTGTCCACACCCTGCTCTGATCGACCGAGTTCAGGGTCCTGAGAAACGACCTCATCTGAGAGTGACAGGGCACCTGTGGCCGAACCTCACCGCGACTCTTTCACCCCCTAAACACACACACATACTTGGAAACACACACATGACGCACTCATGTGCTCGGTATGGCCGGAGCAAAGCTGTGCAATCCGACCCATCTCTCTGCCCCGTTTCAACAGTATTACACCCCCTGTGGATTTCATCTGGCCTCACCACCTGTTGTCAGCTGTATTCAATCACCCAACATGTGCCCTCTGCAGCCTATAGCCTTCTGTTTCCCTCCATAGGCACCGGAGCTTACAGTTGTGCCAGAAGTAGGTATGAGACCAGACCCAGCCGTCCCCAGGGGCAGAAATCCTAGACTGATCCAATTACTCCCAGCCGGGGCTTGAATCAGACCGAATCTACTCCGACTGGCAACTACTTAATTCAATCTAGCGGCAAAAAGTGCTACAAAGTAGACAAGTCAAGCTGTTAAGCTGCAGCAGAGAGAGGGCACAGGAGATAGGACCGGGTCCAACCAGTGTTGGGTTGAAGCTAATAAAAGCTTGCAGCGACAAAATAAAAGGCCTTATTGTTAAAAAAAAGGTGGTAAATCTTTTATTATGGTGATTTATTTTTAATATCATAATTCTATGATTTTTAAAGGGGACATATCCGGCTCATTTTCAGGTTCATACTTGTATTTGGGGTTTCTACTAATGCATGTTTACATGTTTTAATGTTCAAAAAACACTTTAGTTTTGCTCATACTGCCTGTCTGAATATGCCTGTATTCACCCTCTGTCTGAAACGCTCTGTTTTAGCGCCTGTCTCTTTAAAGAGGACCTATTATTCTTATTTTCAGGTGCTTACTTGTATTTGGGGTTTCTACTATAGCATGTTCCACTACAGCTCTACTCTGGCAAGCTTGACAAACTAGAACGCTTAGTGGGTATTATGTGTTACTTGGTGACATCACCACGTTACGGAAAAAAAAAAGGCGGGACTTCAAGCGAGTCGATTCAGGCAGTTCAGGAGCAGTGTTTCTGTGGGGGAGAGTAACTCCCTTTGGCGTGGACTTTGTAACTTTGCAGAACTTTACAAGCACAAAAAAGCTATATAACACTAAAGGAAAGAGAAAAAAGCACAAAAGCATCCTCTTTAATGCCGAGTCAAGAAATACACCAGGTGTGCAAAGTCACATCTAATGAGTCTGTAACCAAGTAGGTCCTGACACAATCTGTTACCACACACGCTCACATTTATTCATTCTCGTTTCATATCCAAACACACAAACTACACACTGACAGCACTGCTCAGTGTGAGGCTTTTACACGATGACTGACACCGCACTTCATCACCTATTCTATACACAAGCAGAGCTATTTTGTGACTAAGTAAACTAAAGCAGATTAGCGCTCCGACACAGTCAGCGCTCCAAGAATTATTCCCAGGGTGGGAATTGGCAGAGGACGGCGGGGAGGAAAAATGAAATACAGCATTGACACCACAGAGCGAGCTGCAGGAGCCCAGCCACCAGCGCTGGATCCAGAAATGATGGACTGTGACGGAAAAGATCACAGGATCATGGAGCAGAATTTATGGGGCAGAAAAAACAAGGGCGTTGCTGAGAAAATCCGATGGAGATTGCATCGGCTATGCAATCATGCGGCGCCAATTATAACATAAGTGGTGTCAATTTTTAAATACTGCAAGAGGAAGGTCTTTCTTACTCAAAAACTACTTTCTGACCAATGCCAAGAATTATTTTCTTTTAAATAGTTGTTTGTTTCCTTTCTCTTTTGGGGCACCCGCACTATTTATAGAGCCCACCAGCTGCTAGCATGGTATCACACACACACAAACACATGCAGAGGATGGGCTGAACCGTGGAAAGGGTGTGTCACGGACAGACACCACGGAAAAAAATAAATGTGGCACCCACCAGCAGACACACACATATAGGCACCCACCAGCAGACGCACGGGTTTAACAGGACTTACTACTACTGAGAGAGTTTTAATAGATGACCCTCCGAGCAAAAACAAGCATCAAAGCTGCTGCGTTAATCTCAACACTTTTGAAGTATCGTGGGTAAATTGCTTATTAACTATACACGTCTTCTTATCTCTATTAGCTGGCGTGTTTACAAGCGTCCACACACTCACTGGATAACCCTTGTAAAACATCAGCAATGTGTTTACAGCACGTTATGGTTTGGTTATTGTTGCTTTTACAGCACTGATAATGATTATGATCTGTCAAATGCTTTTAATTGGGATAAGTTTATTTAGTAGTCTGTATTTATTGAGGTGTAGGTGCATTCATTATCAACAGGCCACACATTTAGAGTCTCACATTGGGCTGCGGAGGTGATAAGAGCTGTTAATGACCTGTGAGGCAAGCCACAAAAATGACACACTTGTGCACACATACACACACACACACACACACACACACACACACACACACACACACACACACACACACACACACACACACACACACACACACACACACACAGGTCTCTGTCTGTGGTTTGTGCTCATCGTAAACAACCTACATTGTTGACACACACTGTCCAGCTGTCACTGTGAGGGACACCCACGCACAGCTCCCTACGACATATGCATGCACCAGAAGCCCCAGGATACGATATTATTGCGATTTTAAACATTTTGCAATATGGTGAGTATTGCGATAAAATATATATTGCAATTTATTACCTTTTTTCGAATGCAAATTATGCATGCACTATCTGTTTTATCTAGTAAGATACCGTTTTCAGAGGTCAGAGGTCAAGGGACCCCTTTGAAAATGTCAATGCCAGTTTTTCCTTGCCAAAATTTAGCGTAAATTTGGAGCGTTATTTAGCGTTCTCCTGACAAGCTGACATGATACGGTCGAAACCAGTAGATTCTTTAGGTTTTTTTGTTTCATATGATACCAGGATCTTCAGTCTAGCTTTAAGACTGAGCCCGCTACAACCTCTGAAAGAAAGAAAAGCGGCCGAGCCCATTAAGAAAGTAATGGAAGTATCGCGACACTATGCTGCAGGGATTTTTTCCCCCTACACCTACAGCATAATAAAGAAGTTTATTTAATATTTTTTAATTTAGAAAAAGTCAGCTCATTTTCAAATTAATAGCTCATCCTGGTTCCTTCCAAAATAAGGCTATAGTTTGATATATTGACACTATTACCAAACACATGTCAGAGGTCCTCATCTTAAAAAAATAACATTATTGTTTATCATCTCTGAAAGTACGACGGTCACAATTTGTATTTGAGACTTCTTTTCTGGCTTGCAGACACTCTGCTCTACAGAGACAACTCTGGTGGCCTCCCCCCCACCCCAACTCCAATGTGTAAAATCAACAACAGTGTTTGGTCAGTTAGCGAGAGGGACGGTCAGTAAAACAGCAGAAAACAAACAAGACATTTGTAGCTGCGACAGGTTTCAGCGAGGTGACGAGCCCACCAGGGAGACACACACTTCACGCCTTTCACACACACCCTCCTAAAAACCCTTTTGAAAGGTAAAATCCAGGCTACGCATTCTCCTCCGATAAAAGGCCGCTGCTTTCAATTCATTCATCTAGGTTTTCACTCTTTTGTTGTTGTTTTTTTCTTTTCCTGAAGGGATCGACGTATTCCTTCCTTCAGTGGCCCGTTCTCAGCTGATGAAGTGATTTCCATCCTGCTGACATTTATCACGACTAAAGAGGATGGTAATTGAGAGCTTAAAATGTTACAAGCTCAAAGGAGGCTCGCCGTTATAAAGGCAGGAAACCTATAAGAAGGGGCATTGTAAAAAATTGTCTGTGCCATTTTTTCACCTCGCAACACTTTTTTTACTGCACAGTTAAAGTTTTACAGCAGAGCAGCCAATGAAAACTGCTGTCAGGTAAATCCCACAGAGCAGCAGACAACTTTCTCCCTAAAGGTTTCAAATATTTGAATCAACACAAAGCCTGTAACCTGAGCGGCCTCCAGCCAATCGCTGGGTAGAAACTCAACCGTCAGCTCCACCTTATTGGACACACCTGAACACTCCCAGCCTATCAGGGAGGGGCAAACAAACACCAAGCTTGACTTTAGAGCTGATCAAACACACACACACACACACACACACACACACACACACACACTCTTTGAACAGTACGTTTCTCCAATAAAGCATCCAAGTGACAGGAAACACTGATCCAAAACAATAACTTTGCTCTGAGCTGAGTTCCTTTTCTGCTTGTCCTCTCATCTCTCTAATCTCTCTTTGTGTGCCCAAACTCCATTAAAACATTTTAGTTTTCCTCAAAGGAAGCATTGCCCTCAATAGTAATTGCAACTGTTCTGTTCAGAGGCCAACAAGATGTCAAGTCTCATCTCCATTTTGCTCCCTTTTTCCTCTCTCATGGCGACCAGCGCCAACATCAGATCACGTATCAGCAGCTTGCAGACACGCTGACAGACATCCTGTAAACTGGAAGCGGAGGGAAATCACCCCACAGAAATCACACTGAAGTTAACTTAATCAAAGCACCGTCAATCAAACGACGTAAAGCCAAATTGACAATAAAAAAAGAGATTATTATGAGCAGGAAATGTCTCAGTGAGTGGAACTCCCACTCTCTCTTTGCAATCATTTTACCATATTACACAAAGTAGTATGCAAATTGTAAGGTTGAACCACATTTGAAGTTATCTATTTTTCTCATCATCCTTCCCTTTAAAAAAATCAAGAAAGATAGCAAAGAAAAACACCACTCATGTCAGACTAAAGTGGTTCCCTGGCTGCTTTCTGCAGCAGTCAAACCTACTTACATGATGTCACGCTAGTCATAGTTGTGTCCTGATGTAATGAAACATCATAATTAATAATAATAATAATAATAATTTAGTTCCTGTATGAAGGTACAGGTGGAACACACGGGGCAGGTGTAATTTACACAGTAGCAATGCCTCCTCAACTGCGTAACTATAGGCTAACAATCATCAATATTGAAAAGACAACAGTTAATCCAGCATTAGTGCTTTCTTAAAGACGACCTATTATGCTTTTGTGCTTTTTCCCCTTTCCTTTAGTGTGTTTTATAGTTTTTTGTGCATGTAAAATATCTGCAAAGTTATAAAGCCCAAAGTCCACCCCAAAGGGAGTTACTCTCCCCCACAGAAACACTGCTCCTGACCTGCCTGAAATGCCTCGCTTGAAGTCCCGCCTTGTCTTTCGTAACATGGTGATGTTACCGAGTAACACATTTGCATAATGCCTACAAGTAGTTTGGCAGGCCCTCAAACAAAGCTTGTTAGAGTGTAGCTGGAGCGGAGTCTAAAGACAGATAAGAGAGTGGTATCAATGTTCTTATCCAACCCAAAAAGGCTGATAAGCGTCTTTCTCTAAACGATCAAACCTTTCCTTTAAAAAAATTTCAGTTCCAAGTCAAAGCTATGGAGCAAAAGATGGACGGTAGGTATAGCCTAATTTAGCATTCAGTATAACACTGTTTCACATATTCCCATCATAAAGTAGGCGATGTGTTTTAATTATTTAACTCGTTTAGCTTTAACCATGAGGCAGTGGTGATTTCAAAATGCAAACAAAGGCTAACCGAGGGTAGATGATTAACCACAGGAATGTCAGAGGCAGCAAAGTTAATAGATAAAGACTAGAAAGAAAGAGAGATTTATAGGTTCTCAGAAATAAATCTAGAGCACCAGACTCCTGCTGTATTTTATTTCATACAACATTTTTAACTTCAAAGGGGGTACAGTTCTTGCAATTCATCCAACAAGTTGATTTCTGGAGGAATAACAAAAGCCAAAACTCAAAGTTGTAACACAAGTACAATGACAGCCAAGAAACACCCTGTTGTCACTTTAATCGCAGCTTTACATAAGAATCGACAGAGTCGCGATCCTAGTCGACGACCTCTGTCAGCTTACACTCAACGCTGGAGAGTTTCTATCCGCTGGCTACAGTACACTCGCTCATATCTGGAAGCACTCAGCACTCAAGCTGCTGGCCGTATTTTTCCCTCAGGTATGTCCGTGTGATTAAAAGCGTCGAGGACAGAGGAGGGCTAAGCTTTGAACACTCACACGGACACATGGAGATAAACTTGGCGGACATGCAGACCACTGGGCAGTCAGACAGGGGTGAGAAAGGGAGGGAAACTGCGGACAGAGACTGCGAGCGGATGGGAATGATCTACTGTGTGTTATTTAATACGCAGTGTTGGTACGATATGGAGGAATGAAAACAGCAATAAAGAACTGGAGGGAGACAGATGGAGGGTTACGCAGTGTGTTTCACTTCCGTCTTGTAATGCCGGAGGTTGTCGTGCCAGGGTTGGAGGAATTGTGTGTGCATGTGTGACCGTATATCATCGAGCCTACACACTCACATAAACACACAGCTGTCGCAGTCCAATTTCCCCACAACACCTGCAGCTCTTCAGGGGTCCAAAGACCTCCCCTACTCTACCTCCTCTTCTACTCTTCATCCTTCACTCAGTGACCACACTCGTGGGATTAGCTCTCTCTCTCTCTCTCTCTCTATCATTCTCTCTTCAAGCCTTCATAGAGCAAAAAAAAAAGTTGCAACAGGCCGCACAAAAGATTCCTTTCAGCCCAGCAGTGAGTAGTGGAAGTGGGTAGGGACTGTGGGTGAGGTCTGGGTGTTGGGTGGGTGCGTCGAGGTTGTCAGAAGGATAACATCCCGGTGAACAGGTGGGATTACACACAGACAGACACACTGACTGAACCGGGATCGGTGATTGGGCCGAACAAACAGCCATGAGAAACAGGTGGGAAGGCAGCTAGCTCATTGATCAGACTGGATATCAGAGGCTTTGAGTCACACAGATTCCAAACCACCGATGTAGTAAATATGTTTATCATTGAAATAGGGAAATCTTACGGGAAAGCCAAGCAGTTCTTTTGGATTTCTGTGAGCTTTTTGTGCCGGTATTATTGCATGCCTATCAAATGCTACAGGCTTTTCCTTGAAATAGAAAACAATTCATGTGTACCACTGGTTTGACCTTTTGTTTTCAGTTCTGGACACATCAAATGTATCTAAAAGGATCCAAAAATGACTCTTTGAATGATTTGACATGTGAGAAATGAACCATGCAAATGCCGAAACCTGTTTAATTTCATAATGTTCTAATAGTTTTTCATTAAGTTTGGGAATTCCCGATACAAGTCGACATAATCGACGATAATTTAGCAAAAATATGTAGGCTAGTTCTGTGAGGTTTATCATAACATGGACAGCATTATCATTGAATAAGGTCAATCAGATCAAGTGCACCATGTTTGAGGAATCACATTATAATCGCAAGCCCATTGTCCAAGAGTGGACTCTTGAGCCTGAGGCCATATTCAGACAGACAATAGTATTATGAAAAACATAACCCCCCTTCATTAATTTGAATGGGGGACAGCTGCGTCGGCTTAGCGGGGGTGCCAACGCAGAGGCAGGGGGTCCTCTCGTCGGCTGTATCTCCACCACGGTGGTGCACAGCGACCAGCTCTAGGTCGGCTTGGAAAGGCCCGGGGGTGTAGTTGGTGGTTTACAGCACCCGTCGCCCAAACCTCGCCGCTTAAACCCTCACAAACCCCCCCAACCTGACCTAAAACACGGACCCCGTCTCATTTACCATGCTTTTTTTTTGCCGTGTCATCACCATTCATATCTATATAACAAATGTGTTTATGATTAAATTGTTTACGAGTTCACAATAGATCTAGCCTCTTCATTTTGCTCAAAAGTGCACCAGATTGATGCATTTAAGTTAACAAAATGTTCCCTCTAAATGCATGATGTTTCCAAAGTCATTGAGTAATCGTGTTAAAGAATTAAGATCTCAATATTAGGGTTCTTAATATATATAATCGAGCAGCCCTAGGTGCTGCATTGGCCAACCAAATACATACAATACCTTGTCAAGTTATACAAGGTTTTGTTCAGTTGTAGCTCAACAGCTATGTTAGTGAAAGCAAAATGTGAGCAGCACAACAGCAGCAGCAGCTACAGTCCTATGTCAGTGCCCACATTTGATCCATTCAGCCAAAAGTACTGCCGCTATGTGCGCAAGTCGGACAAAAATAGTCTAAAAAGATGCTTTGTGTCGCAGTTGAAGGCACAAGCCGCGACATTGGCAGTATTGACAGCTGTATTGCTTACAATTAAGGTATATCTGTTCCATCAGACAATACATGGTTGAAACACATCTGGTGTAAGCAAACCGTCCGCACACCGTGATAATGTGAAACCTTTGGCTTGGCACACGAGGGAGTTCAGAAGCCTGCGCCGCTGTATCAACTTCTCCTCCACCTTCACCCCCAAGCAGAATGGACTTTCACAAGCTCCTCAACAAGTGCCCTTAGTGGCTGTACTTAAGCGGAGCACTCGGGGGCATCGAGTGCCAGGCCAAGAACCGACCCGGCTAGAATATCTATGTCCCATTTAGGATCTCTGTGAGAGAGGGGGTGAAAAGAATAGAGGCTCTGTTCCTGCCCAGACAATACTAAACGAGCCCGGATGAGGAGGCCAGACAATGCAAAGCGAGCCCAAATGAACGCCTGGTTTGTTTTAGTGCCTGAGGGTAGACTGGTATTAGGGCACTTTGTTAGCTCATCGCTTGTTAGAGTGTTGCCAGATAGAGTAATTAATCACAGAGATACTAGAGAGACCTCGATCGGCGAAGTGCAGATGTGGACATGAGATTGAAAGCAGAGACGGGAGGGAGAAAAGACATCAGGCTCGTTGTTGTGACACGGTTTCTGATGATAGAATCAGCAGCTGGTAGAGAACATCACATTCTGCTGTTAACAAGTCCGAGAGGACGCCCTCGGGACTGAGAAAAGTAGAACGAGAGAGGGGGAACTTTGTGGGAAACTGGATTAAGCTGTCCAGCCCGTGTAAATCAATCAGAAATGTCTTTGTCCGCTAAATCAGGAGGGTGTCATGCGATGCTTGCTCGGCTCACACAAACTCAATTATAACATTTCAGAGCATAACGCCAGTTGTGCTGCACAACACCAGGCCCAACGGCGCACTATCAAGCACCATTAGCTCTCTAAACGTGCAGCTAATCGAAGGCATTATCGAGTCACTCTCGCTGCTGCTTTCATAATTGATTTTAAAACACTGTTAGATCCACTTAGCTGCTCCACTCAGTCTTTTAGCTGCGTCAGCCGTCCCCCCCTCTCTCTTTAAAGCCCCTCCACTTCTTCTCATTATTAAAGGTTCAAAAGGTTACAGCTTCCAGGTGTCGTCTGGCTCTGTTTTCACCAGATGATGTTTGCCTTTAGGCATAAGATGTGGGCCAGGCTTTGCCCCAAACGGTCTGAAGGTAAATTAACGGGACAGAAAAACGATCTGACAGCTGAGAGACAGTTTAATTGAAGGCTTAAATTAACTGTCACTTTTAATTAAGCATTCAGTATCTCTCCAGGATCTAATGGTAAAAGTGACATCCTGTTTTCCTCAAAAGACCTTCAGCTGATATCACAATTTGTTTTGAGTGCTATTTGTAATTTAATAACTGTGGGTATTTTTTTTTTAAAAAGTGGATGTCATATTTTGTATCGTGTCTCTTAAAGTGGAGGAAGGGGTGAACTCCTGTACAAGTCCGAACGTGTACTGTCATCAACTCCAGCAGGTAGCCATTAGCCTTTGACATCATGTAAAAACTAGAATGAGCCTCATTACGACCTGTCAGAGCCGGGAGATGAAAGGAAGCAAACTATGGGTGTTATTTAGGGCTGTCGAAGTCGACTAACAATACGATTTTGAGTTTTTCCACAAAGAATCCCATAAAAGCACCACTTTAAATCCTGTGTTTACCAGAGATGTGCTCATAAGTTTCTTGGGAATAAGTCATTCAGCATGAAAAAAAGCATTAAAAAATGACTAATCAACTAAAGAAATCTTAATCGACTAAGACCAAAACGACCGATTATCTTTTTTTTTTTATTATAACTTCCAAGAAAGGGAAAAGCAATATATTAAGTAACTTTAGTTAACTTATTTATTTGCACAATAACAAGGCACAAAGCATAAAAAGGATTGTGCTAATGAGATTTAAAAACAACAAAAACATCTAAAATCAAAATGTATCAAGGTAGAAAAAAGCAAAATCATTTACCATGTATGTACATCTGCACGCGACTTTATGGAATTTCCACGACGAATCAGAGAGTGGTGTAACTCCCATGTAATTTGTTTACCCAATAAGATGTTATCAGGATATACTGTATGAGGGACGGTCATACTTATTTAGATGTGAATGTTAGCAATGTAATGGGATGTTTGCTCTACATGTCATTACTATTGGAAATATGAGCAGCAGCTATATATCGAGCAATACTTGCTCTGGTTGTTACTATCATTTTGATATAAGAGTGATAAATATACTCGCCATGTGAACTAGTATTACGATGACACGTGAGTAATAGCAATATAATAGATAATACCAATGCTTACCCTGCGTGTGTAACTAATATAATAACAATATAATAACTTCTTTACAATAAAAAATTAATTACAAAAAAAAGTGAGTGAATACTGAGGTAAGACGCCTCTTTTTCATCCTGCTTCTACCTGAATGTAATTTCTAATAACATATGAGGTCATATGAGACACAGTAGGTGAACCTATTCATATGTAGGATTTGTAGTTTTTTAGATTCACATGCACACAAACACCTACATACATACGCGTTGGATAGCTGGTGTCTACTAGTGTATCACCATGGTGAGTCTTTTCAGTGTGTGTGTGGTCGGCTGATTAGTATTAGATCTTTTTTTAAAGTCCTTATTCAAGAGATCAGGAGAGGGTGAAGAGTCAAACGGGCCTTTCTCTGTTTCACAGAGAGAATCACTCAACTATAACCAGGAATGCGCACACACACACACACACACACACACACACACACACACACACACACACACACACACACACACACACACACACACACTATGTAAAGCCTCGTCAACAGTTGGTCACGCTCTGCTGCTCTGCACGCACAACATCCTCAGACACAAACATTTCCACCTGTCCATAAAAACAAACACGTGTATACACATTTACAAAATGCAGAAGACAACATGTACATCTGCACACACAGCGCTCCTCCCCTCACTCCTCTCCAGCATTGATCCCGGCTGATAAGCTAACAGCGGACAAATAGTTGGTCTGGTGGGGGCGCGCACTGATCAAAAGCCTCCTCACAGGTCGGCCTGCACCGCTCTCTTAAGAGCTACCCAGCCATGAATGGCCTAATAGGACCCGAGTATCCATTACACTGACACTAGATCCCGTCTTTCTCTCTCTGCCGCTGCCGTTAGCTGCTCTCTTCCCTCGCTCATCCTGGCTCTCGTTCACACATTTCCTTTCATTCACTTCTATTACAGACACTTTATTGGTGTAGTAAAATGTTACGGGTTTTAATTGCCGAGTCAGTTTACAAAAGCAACAAACCTACTTGAAATAAATACAAAAAAGCGATATAGTAAATAATAAAAGGAATATATTTTGAACATAAACTTTTTCTGGTAGTTCCTGACTTTTCTTTTCCTTTCCATTTTCCGTCTCATTCCAACTCCCTACTTTCCTCCGTGTCTTTCTCTCTGAGGAGGTGTCGGGTTACAGTTATTGTTGGTGCTGGTTACTGATAAAAAGAGTGCCTAGTTACCAGCCAACGCACGATTGGCTCTTTTCAACAAAGCGGCTAGGAGGAGGGGCGGGGTGGTGTAGGGAAGGTCGCCCTGGGAAACCATGAGACTTGTGTCAATTTAAATAGAGACTCGGGCAAATCTCCAAGACGTTTGTGCGTGTGTGTTCAAGTGTGTGGATGTGTGCGTGTGGGGTTGTTTTCGGAGGACAAAGCTCGGGAGACACTGACCCTTCCGACACCCCTGAATACCCCACCGACACCTGCTGAATGCCCGGTGGATACCCCCATCCTGCCTCCACCCCTGCTGGCATTAAAGTGGCACTCTGCCAAACTCCACCTCCTCACAAACACACGGGCGGCCCGGGGAAAGAGACAGTTGCTGCTTAATACTGACAAATAATCTTCAAAATTAATGTTTTTTACAACCAATATTCCACTTTATTATAACTTAAAATAAGGAAAAGCAGCCAACCCTCACCTTAATTTCCTTTTATTCAACTAACTGATTGATCACGTTATAAGCTCTGCAATAACGTGACAATATTTAAGGAATGATTATTGGTGTTTTCAAAAGATAGTTACATACAAAGCAAACAGGTAGAGGCTTTAATTGCTCGATTCCCTCAGCTAGAACTGCCTGATAAATTTAGAAAATGTACTGTAAAATCATATCTTCATACAACTGTTCGTATGATTTCTCACAAAAAGTTATTTTTCTTATTTTGTTAAAATAACTACCAAAGTGGCATTACTTATGTACGGAACATACATGACCAATAAGCCAACATTTGGGTGACTACGGAAGTGGGAGTGTAAAGATCTTAGTTGCATTGCAGTTATGACTGCACCTAAATAAATTATTACTCAGCAGCCTTTTGCGTCACTCTTCTATCTGGTGACTCCAATTGGAAGCTTAATTGAAGCATTAAGGTAATTAAGGTATTTATAAGAAGGTAAATGGACTGACGTTGCATTGGTAATGTGTCTTTGAGCCAGCCGTGAACATTTAAAAGGTGTAACTCAAGTTAAAGCTGAAGTAGGCAAGATTGGAGATTAAAAAAAGTTATTTTTATAAAACGGTCGCTATATCGTGACAGTAGTACATGAAACAGGTAACCTGAAAAAAATCATGTGCCTCTGTGTCCTCCGGTGCTCCTAACGGCATCTGCAAGATTTCACAAACCGGAGGAAAACAATCAGTAAGAGCTGATCTGAGGTCTGCTGTCCAGCTGCCGTCTATGAGAGCCGGCTGTCAATCATTCGCGAACTCCGACCAAACGGTCAAACTAGGCAGCGCTGATCAAATATGAATCAATATTATGTTACGTTTATGCCTATTTCTCGCCTCAAATGTTCCGGTCACAGCCAATAGGAACGCTCTCGATGAAATGACCTGTGATTGGTCTCCCTTAGATTTTTTAAAGTCTGAAAACAGAGCTATGAAGAGGAGCAGAAGTCTAGTTATCTCTCAAAACACTTGAATTACAATATGCTGAAAGGTTATTATGGAATTTTTGCCCAATGATGCCAAAAATATACTTCCTACTGCAGCTTTAAATAGAGACTGCATGCTTACGTATTCCCCTGGGTTTTCCACTTTTTCATTACTCAAACAGTAATGATGTTACTATGCTGAGGGAAATCACACATATCCTCCCCTTTTATTGTTTAACCTCCGCTCCCCCAGCAAGCGGCAGGTCTGCTAGTTACAAGGTCAGCCACTAGATGAAAAGAATACCTGCCATTTCTCACTTTATGTCTGCTGTCAACCCCAGAAGGCAGGAAAAAGCGAATCAAACACCAAAAGAATAGAGTGACTTTTACAAAAAGCAGGCTGCCATAATTGTTACTTTCCATTCCTAATTAGCCACGGCAAAACTCCCCAACTACCTCACCCTCTGTTCTCCTGTCGAGTAATCGAGGCCTGGAGGCTTGCTCTTAAGACCTGCTGTCAACTTCAGGAAGTCTAAAGAAAACCCTATAAATTGTTTGTCAGAGGACGGGTTGAAAGCTAACAATTATCAGAAGACGGCACCGCAAACGCTGAGCAGCCAGTGACACACATCGCGGCTTGTAAGCCGTCTTCAAAGATGTCTTCTATAATAAATGTGGTAACCGAGCTTAAAGGAACAGTATGGTGGTTCTTTAAGTTACAACCCTTAAGATTTTCATTAGATAAAATCCTGTTTTTTATATTATTTATGATTTTCAGCAATAGCCATTCAATGTATTCACATTCTGCAATTACCTCCCTATATAGTAGATCTCATTGTTAGTGGCGGGGTCCGCCATTCCCGCACTTGATTCGGATTGCCTTTACATGCACAGGAAACAATGTGCTGCAATGATTAATCGATTAGTTGTCACCTATTAATTAATCGCCAACTATTTTGATAATTGATTCATCGGTTTGAGTCATTTTTTAAGAAAAAAATCTTTGAGTTATGGATAAAACAAGACATTTGAGGACGTTATCTTGGGCTTTGGGAAACATTGATCAACATTTTTCACCATTTTCAGACATTTTATAGACCAAACAACTAATCAATTAATTGAGAAAATAATCAACAATGAAAATAATCGCTAGTTGCAGCCCTCAATGTAAGTTATCTCTGGTCTACTTTTTTAACTTCTTCTCAAAAACCACTGGATTAAAATGGAAAAAAAAATACTTTCGCCAAGCTCACAAACAAAAATATTCGAGCTGCAACAATTAATCGATTAATTGATTAGTTGTCAACAATTAAATCAATCGCCAACTACTTTGATAACCGATTAATCAGTTTGAGTAAAATTAAAGGAAAAGAAAAGTCATAATTCTCTGATTCCAGCTTCTTAAGTGTGAATATTTTCTGGTTTCTTTACTCCTCTATGACAATAACAAGACATTTGAGGACGTCATTTTGGGCTTTTAGAAACATTTTCATCAACATTTTATAGACCAAATAATTAATCGATTAATCAAGACAATAATCGACAGATTAATCAACAAAGACAATAAGCCCTAAATGAAAGTAATCTAGCGTTACTGTTCTAACTTCTTCTCAAAAGCCGCTGGATAAAACTGAAAAAAAAAAAATACTCTCGTCAAGCTCACAAACATAAATATAGAACATGTGTCATTAGTGTTACGTATCTTGGGAAGCTGAGATTGCACTCCAAATGTTTGGCTGATTGCCCCGACAGACACACATGTAGTATATCAGCTGTTCAGACGCTGCGGGCCAGTTGGTCACCCAGCCAAACATTTGCTCAATCAATGAAGTCATTCATGAATCCATTCAGTCATTAAATCAGGCAGCCGGTCAAGCAGTCAGATTCACTGATTCATTCATGCGTCCGGTCCATCGGTTAGTCAGCGACCAAACCAAAAACAGATTGAGCGGATTGAATACGCTGTTGATACAGACGCAGATGGTTGGACTCGGACCGGGCTCACAGCCCACCTGGAGCTGCTGGCTGCCAGCTGACCTCTTGATGTTTCTATCCTCCGCTGGCCCTGGGCCGTCACGGATTCAGCCAACAATTCAAATACCTTACTCTCTCTCTCTCTTTCGGTTACAAAAAAAAAAGGAGATTGCAGAGCTCAGGTGCATTTCACAAAGACTGTTGTGTCTGGGTTTTACGAGCCCTTACTGGGTTTTTACTGGTCGGGGGCCTTCATCATGTTAATCTCCAGGGAACCCGGTAATTCCCTAAGGTTTGTGGAGGGAAATTAAGACATTGAAATGTAGGAATCTTTACTTTCATAACCAGAAAGAAACATCAGCTATAAAAGCATCTCTATTTGAATAGAGCCATCCCGTTTACAAGACTATTCTCTTTGGAAGCAATAAGTAGATGTGGCCACAATGGGGGTTGCTGAGGTAGAGGAGTAGCGGTGTAACAAAGAGGTACGGTTGAGCGGAGAGGAATAATTCCTTCTCACCGGGAGATTCTTTGAAGTCCGAAAAAGAGAGAATGTGAGGGGTAAAAAAAAGGGGAGATGCCCCCCACCTCTTTCCTCCATCCTTCCTTCCTTTCTTCCCTCCTACTTATTTCACCTCATTTTACTCCCTTTCCTCTCAAGATTCATCTATCTCCCTCGCTTCGCCTCTTATCACTGTGCCAGAGCTTCCACCCTGTATCTTCCTCCTCCTTCTGTTTACCTCTCTCCCACTCCCCCCATCGTCTTCTCCTCCAGAGGGTCAGTTAAATGTCAATGTATTGTGCTCGGTGACACGGCCGACAAGAATGGTGCGTGATAATGAGTCAGCTTCAGGACAAAAAAAGGAGGGAGGCAGTGAGACGTATCGGTTTCTGTCAACTTACCAGTTTCTTTTATAGAGAAGCTCCCCTACCTCTCTGAATTTAAATTGCCACATCAGGCCATGAAGCTTCCTTAAAAGGATAATTCGGGTGTCATAGCAATGTACTGCTGTGCACGGGGCCGGCAGCAAAACGTATTTTAGCAACTGAAAAGAAGGGCCCACCTAAAGAAAAGTGTAAATGTCATCAGTTTAAGTGTACGTTACATTTAGAATATTTTCCCTGGTTAACCTTGCTGTCAAATAGCTATACAGTTTATGTTTCAGATGGGGAACTGAAGCCGTTATCTATGTTCTAAATATAGCGTACACGTAAACTGATATTGTTTTTCTTTAGGTGGGCTTTTAGATGTCTAAAATACGCTTTGCTGCCGGCCTCGTCCGCAGCAGTACATTGCTTTGCTTCCGAGTAGTAACTCCTGTCTGCTTCTTCAGATTGCAGACCATCATCTGCTGTAGGTAATACACTGACTATGGATAAGTACCTCATACAACCCCACTTAAAAACACCCGAACTATCCCTTTAAAGTGAATTAGAGAAACAAAATAAGTCAAAGTGCTCACTAGAGGCTACATGGAGGTTACATTTTCTTCCAGTCTTTCCTTCTCCCAAAGATATTCAGAGTTTTCTCCTCCTTACCACTCCGACCTCGTCCCGATCCTGACCTTTTCTCTCCTCCTAATCCTGCTTAAAAAGTTATTATTGCTCGTGCATAGTTTGAATGCTCATAAGTGGAACATGTTTATTGTCTTGTATAAAACAAAAGGGCTTCTTTTGACAAGAATTTGTCAAAACTGACACCACTTTACCACATCTTAGCGCGGGTGGTCCCACTGGTTCTCACCAACGTTGACAAATTGACGGCATTCCTCACTGAAATTAAGGTAGCAATTACTGTCAACGCGCAGTGCAGCTAAATATAGCAGCTTCTTATTATAAGGGAGGCTGCGGGACATAAAGCCATCTTTATATTAGAAAACAAAAGACAAACTTTGAACTTTCTAAATCAACTTTATATTGTTGAATACAAAATTACATAGCTCTCAGTCTCTTTACAACAGCATCTATCTGACACTGCTGGCAAATAAATGACTACATCTTGACAATGTGTTCATCAAAATTACAGATTACATAATAAACTGCTTAGTTGGAGACAATATTTCTTGTCACCTTAAATTACTCGTCCTCCCTCGTCATCCTGCTTCTTTCTCGCCCCGTCGTTCCTCTCATAAAAGAGGGATTTATCAGGGCTGAGAAACAGTAAATTATGACTCCGGCTCAACCTGCAGGTACACGCCCCAACATCACACAGCTATTTAGTCGACCCCCAAAGAGACAAATTTTAATGATCCCACGAATTACTCTCTCAGCACTTCACGTCAATCAGTTCCCAAAAATACAGAATATTTCTGCTCTTCAAAAAAAAAAGGAAGGTTATTGAAGTTTTGCGGGTTGTGTTATGACATGTTTGATGCTTTCAAGAAGAGCGGGAGGTGCAGGGTCACTATATATAATATATATTATAATAAGACTAAGGGGCTCTACTGGCTCTGTGCTTGTAGGTGTGTGTGTGTGTGAATACTGCTTACAGGAGAGGAAGGATTGTCAACGTTGTAGTCGGCGCCTCAGTCATTCCTACAGGGCAATTTGCTCCATTTAATGTGTTTTCAAGTGTGTATTTGAAGGGCAAAACAAACTGCGTGTTTGTGTACAAGCATGAATGCACATGCACACACACTTCCAGGCAGCTCTCGGTCAAATTAAAAAGACGTGTCTTGGTTTTGCTTGCAGGTGAAGTCATTCCTGTGGTGGAGGGTGGAATGCGGAGGCTATTAAGTAGGAAGAGAAGTGACTTCTTTTGTAAGACACAAACAGAAGTGTGTGTGTGTGTGTGTCAGAGAGAGAGTGTGTGTTCTCTATTGATCCTGCATCTGTTCCAGTTAACCAGATGTGGCTTAATCCAGGTGGGAGGTCTCTAGTTTTACAGAGAAAAAGAGGGAACGATCGAGTCTTTGAACAGTTGTATAAAATGCTGACAGGAATGCCGTTAATTTTGCTGGCATTTGGTCATATACAAAGTATTGGACATATTAAAGAGGACCTATTATGCTTATTTTCAGGTGCATTCTTGTATTTGGGGTTTCTACTAGAACATGTTTACATGTTTTAAGGTTCAAAAAACGCTTTACTTTTCTCATAGTAGCTGTGCTGCACACCTCTTTTCTACCTCTGTCTGAAACGCTCTGTTTGAGCTCCTGTGCCCCTCCCAAAAAGCCCCAGTCTGCTCTGATTGGTCAGCTGGCCCACTGTGTTGTGATCGGTCAACCGAACCAAACAAACTCTTCGGACTTTGCTCAACTGGCTTTGTTTGAGGCCGTGCCAAACTAACCGCTAGGCAGGTATTATACAAATGTCTTACTTGGTGACATCACTATGTTACGGAAGAAAAAGCGGGACTTCAAGGGTGGCGTTTCAGGCAGTTCTGGAGCAGTGTTTCTGTGGGGGGAGAGTAACTCCCTTTGGTGTGGACTTTGTAACTTTGCAGACCTTTTACATGCACAGAAAACTATATAACACACTAAAGGAAAGGGGAAAAAGCATAAAAGCATAATAGGTCCCCTTTAAAAGATGAAAAGTCGAAGGCTCACCTGTAGGATTAATCCTCCAGGGATCATGAGTGTCTGTCCAAAATTTCATGGCAATCCATCCAATAGTTAGTAATAGACCAAAGTGGTGGACCAAGCTAGCAACCAATGGACATTCAACATTATAAATATGCACTGATTTACTACTACCTGCAAACTTAGAACGTTTTTATATGGAAATCAAAATGTAAGGGGCTTAATGAGTACACAAGTCTGTAAATTTTCTCAAACTCTTTTCAGATGGTCATCTGTGAGCGAGCAGGACTTTAAAAGAAAACAAAGAAGAGATTCATTAACAGTCTATGATCTCTGTGGGGAAAGTGAGTCATGACGCACCGATCAAAAACAGGGTATAAATAAGAATCTAGAACTGATGTAAACACGTGAAACCAACACACACAACGTATGTATTATAGACTTCACAGCGTGTAAAATAGCCATGGAGGGAGAGAATAAGACGGATATTGATGGGTAATAAAAAGTGTAAAAGCATTTGCATGCGATAAAAGCTCCACTTACGCAATGCCAGAGGTATGCCTGCCAGTATGTGATGCCTGCCTGCCCACGGCTGCTGTCATCGCTTTAGTAATAACAGGCCAGTTCCACTTTATAAACCCCCACTGACTGAGTGACTACAGAGAGCGGGTATGGATGGGAATACAAGGCCGACTGTTTATACATCTACTTGTGAATGTGTGTGTGGCAAAGGATGATCCTCCCGGCTGTGAAACAAGTTCCCACCGAAGCCAAACCACAACTAACCACAGCTCTCCTCACACATTTTATGGATGCTGTCTTACAAGACCGACAGGCCTTGACTCACATCAGTGTGTCCTCAGCACATGCAACATTTAGGGGAGAGACGTGTCGTATACACACAGATGGTCTTTGTGTGGAAGAGAGTACAAAGGGAAACAGGGCAGTGGAGGAAATGCAAACTACAGTATCACTACAAGTAACATAAATACAAGTCACAGGAAATCTGTTCATGTCCTGTTAAGCTGAGCAAACTTGGCTTGACTGCAATGTTTGGCAGTAGCGGCGCTACAAGTAGCAGCGTTACTAGTTGAACTACATTTCTCAGTAGCACGGGGGTAGCCTCGCTGTTTTCTGAATCAAATAGCTTTTCAGTAGGTTAGCTCTTTTATTGATCAAGTCATGAGGTAGGTTATTTTACCCAAGCATTTCTGGAGCTCAAGTGCAGCTCTGTGTAGCCGACAGGAGCATGCCCGTATGGCAGTGACATCACGTACCAATCCTTGGACCGGTGCCTACGAACGTCACTGCTGCTGCGGGGAATACAGACATAGCAAGCATGTGTTTACTTGATGGAAAGGTGGCGTAGGGTGAGGACGGAGAGGAACTGATCCCGAGGGAGTTGCCGGGACTGTAGGCCTACACATGCGGCCACAAATATACTGTTTAGATATATTAATATGCTACAGTGTAAGGCAGGTGAATATTGCTATGGTAGTAAACTGCATGATTGTCCATGGATTTTAGAATTAAGTTTGCATTGATAGTTGAATTTACAATATACATTATAATTTATATCATATTATTTAATTATTTTATACACCGATCAGCCATAACATTATGACAGCATGGGCACCCTGACATCTAACTCTCTGCAAATATCCAACTATGTATTTTGATTAAAATACAATACAAAAGAATACACTTCAATATTCAAAGCTTTATGCAGCAGACTACTTAAAGTGACCTATTTTTACACATACATCTGTCCTTTGCATTTAACCGATCCTACCATCCTAACTATCAGCAGCAGCGGGGCAGCTATTCTCCAGCCCCCGAGGAATGCATACATGTATAGGTGTGTGTGTCTGTGTGGTGATGAATGTGTTCGGGAGCAGCAGCAGCAGTATGCCTGGCATGAAGAGCCAGCTGTCGGCCCCGGACCCTCGGTAAGTTCAACTGTAAGCACCAGACTCTGGAGCTGAACCAACTCATTCCTCGCATCACACACATGGTTGAGCTCGGAAGGAAGGGGCTTCTCTTGGGCCCCCCATGGTATCACAGCTTTACCCCTCTACCCAGTCCTCAACCCACATGTGGTGTCAGATGTATGGCAGGGGGACTCAAAACACCAACGAGCGAATACCTGAGAACCCAGCCTAATGCAAACATGAAGCGCTGCAGGATCCATGTCACATACATGACCGAGGGGGGCCTCCAAAAATTGGAGGACTTCTGATCCTGCAAAAACCATCAGCACCAAATCCTTAAGAGCTGAAGACCACAGACTTTACTGAAGGCTTGTAAAGACCAACAAACAAGCTGAGAGTGCTTAAAAGTACTCAACGTTACTCTGATCTCTGTAATAAAAGGTCCCCACTGAACCTCTTAAGTCTATATTGAAATGCCTCGTCCTGTGAGCCCATTATAACCTGTGTGACTCTCGACACGTTGAGACAATCACTTCACACATACAACACAAAGCTGCTGGCCGGGGTGAGGGCTGGCTGGAGAGAGGCCATCAGCATTTGAAGACACACAGACACACACACTTTTGACATGTTAAAACGTAAAGCCTTTTCCTCACCTGTGCTTTTCATGTCAAAGCAGCTCATTGGTAAGGGTACTGTATTCTAATATAGAGAGAGGAAGAACAGGATTGTGAACTGGTAGATAAAATGCAAACAAAGGCCTGACTCTTGACTGTCTGAACTCTGGGCGTGGTAACAGGAAACTGTTTCTCTGCCTGTATGTGGCCTGTATCTATTATTTAGAGGGGTTCACTCTCCAATAAATAATGAAATTGATATTAAAAAATTAGGGCTGTCAATCGATTAAAATATTTAATCGCGATTAATCGCATTTAATACTCTTATCAACATGTGAGTGAGCAAATATGCTGCTTTATGCAAATATATGTATATATTTATTATTGAAAATCAATTAACAACACAAAACAACGACAAATATTGTCCAGAAACCCTCACAGGTACTGCATTTAGCATAAGAAATATGCTCAAATATAACATGGTAAACTGCAGCTCAACAGGCAACAACAGCTGTCAGAGTGTCAGTGTGCTGACTTGACTATGACTTGCCCCAAACTGCATGTGATTATCATAAAGTGGGCATGTCTGTAAAGGGGAGACTTGTGGGTACCCATAGAACCCATTTTCATTCACATATCTTGAGGTCAGAGGTCAAGGGACCCCTTTGAAAATGATCATGACAGTTTTAGAGCGTTATTTAGCCTCCTTTCTGACAAGCTAGTAGGACATTGTTGGTACCGATGGATTCATTAGGTTTTCTGGTTTCATATGATGCCAGTATCTTCACTCTAGCTTTAAAACTGAGCCCGCTACAACCTAAAAATTGCAAGTTGAGTTAATGCGTTAAAGAAATTAGTGGAGTTAAAACGAATGTGTTAACGTGCTATTATCACGTTAATTTTGACAGGCCTAACAAAAATATGTATTAGTGGATTCATTGGTCGTCAATTAAAGCTTTAGTGACAAAAACAATCAGGTTTAGTCAGGTTCCAGACACCCACTTCATGAAAAGCCATCACTTTAAAACACAAGACACATGGAAGCTTCTGTCTCTTTCCGTGTTTCCCAAGAAAGACGACCACTATCTGTGACAGGCAGACCAGAGTGACAGTCCAGATGACCCTGCAGCAAGTGGAGGTTTACTCGGATAAGGCAACGAAGCCCTCAGCTGCTAAAGTCTAAGCCCTTCTACTTTGTCTGTGTGACCTAGGGGTCAAAGGTGAAGTGACCATAATCACAGGGTCAGGACCCCTGAACCTGCACCGCCTCATCAGGTCATTTATCGGCCTGACAGAAAGCAGACTGAAACTCAGCTTGTCTTATACCTGCACCTGATGGACTTAAATCACTCACTGCAGTAACCTGACATCTTCTTTCTTAAAATTACTTTGGCCTGTCTTGCCTTATTGCACTGAGTTGCAACAGCAGTTCATCTAAAAGCATTAAACTTGCAGTATGCAGTATATTTTTGGCATCATTGGGCAAAAATCTCATAATAACCTTTCATCATATTGTAATTCAAGTGTTCTGAGAGATAACTAAACTTCTGCACCTCCTCATGGCTCTGTTTACAGGCTTTAGAAAAACTATCCCGTGACGGGAGACCTTGACCAATCACAGGTCATTTCAGAGAGAGAGAGAGCGTTCCTATTGGCTGTGCTCCGGTCATGTGATCGGAATTGGGCGTTCCGTCACCAGATTTCACAATGGCAGCGGCGTCACAAACTTTCTCATTTTACAGCTAAACCGTGCACTACAAGATGATTCTGAAAACATTTGAGATGAGAAATAGGCATCAACGTAACATAATATTGATTCATATTTGATCAGCGCTGCCTAGTTTGACCGTTTGGTCGGAGTTCGCGAGTGATTGACAGCCGGCTCTCATAGATGGAAGGTGGACAGCAGACCTCAGATCAGCTCTTACTTCTTGTTTTCCTCCGGTATGTGAAATCTTGCAGATGCTGTTAGGAGCACCGGAGGACACAGAGGAACATGATTCTTTTGAGGTTACCTGTTTCATGTACTATGTTTTATAAAAATAACTTTTTTAAATCATATTTGCTTCAATCTCGCCTACTGCTGCTTTAAAGTAATGTAAAGAGTCTATTAAGAACTGATGGCTACATTTATCGATTAATCTAAACCAACAAGGAAATGGATTCATCTTAGAGGATCTTAAGCAGAGTGCTCGGCAGCCTGTCAGGAGTGTCTGTGGTCAGATACTGAGTGTCGCTCTTAGCCTCTAACAGCATTCAGAGAGGGTTAGGGGCTGGCAGCTGGCCTAGACTAACGCACTAGTACAAGCAGAAGTAGCATTGGCTGACATCCCACTTTGTCGCAGAGCATCAGTATTGACTTTGAATAAGAGGGAGCCAAACAGGACGGTAGAGAGATGAAGTCAAGTGGACGTCTCTGAGAGCATTTTAAGGTATCTACTCCCAGTCAGAAAGGCACTACACACACTAACCCGTGCACACAAACACAAACAGCTCCTCACTGTAACCCGGGATGTGATTTAATAAGGTGAAGGTAGACAGCAGCACGTAAGTCATTTTCATACATCACATGGGATGAAGGGAGACAGAGAGAGGCATTGTGGGTCCTGCGTCCTGCTCCATACCAAGAGGTGTTAGGAGGAGTGTTGCTAAACATCTTCAACAGTGATGAAGATAAGGAAGGGAGGCATCGATTCTTAATTACTATTAGCAAAACAAGAGAGACTGGCAGGATTGTTTGGATTTATGTGGACAAAAAACACCTGAGAAACCCCGTGTGAAAGAAGTCAACGTTGATTTATTTGTCACGTAAATTCTGTACTTAAGTTACGTCATTTCTGGAGTTATTGTAACCCAAACCACGTTCTTTTCCTGAAACTAATTAAGTAGTTTTGTTGCCTAAACCTAACCAGGTTGTTTCCTGTGAAGACAGAAGTTTATTTTGAAAACACTGTATGCATGTAACAAGCGGATATTGACACGTGATGCTGGACAAGATATCATACAAACCGCTGTATGAGGATATGTTGCCTAATGTGTTATAAACAATGTATTATATAGTTAAATACTGCTTATAGGTGATAAATTGGAGGTTAAATAATGTCAGGCTAAATCTCCATGGTATCAGCATACACACACAAACTCAAGACACACACTCTTATTAGTAGTAAAATTACAAACAAAGGTATCCAATCACAGTTATCACATGATCAGTCAAGCAAAAAAATGCTGAATGTATCACGCAAAGAAACATGGTTTATAAAAATGCTGCAGAATTTTATAATAATGTGACAACGAGCCCCCGAAAAACATTCACTGGGAACTTTAGAGCACATTTTTAAGTTGCACTTTGTAAAAGCTGCTCCTGAAAGATAAAGCAGCCTTTACTTTGATATGCATGTAACTGAAGACATTCGGGGAGGGTGAGGCGGGTTTTGTGTGCCGTATAAAAGGTGGAAGGGATCTTTGTGTGAAACTTGGCCTTAACACTCCAGGGGAAGAGGTCGGCGCGCTGCGAAGTCCACGGCTTGTTGTTGTGCGATCTGGATCATGTGTGACGGATAGTGGGGCGACTTTACCAGCCTTATATACAGGTTATGGATGTGTTTTTTTTTTGTGTGTATGAGTCACCCCATCCAAAATGTAACAGGAGGATGTCTCAGATCAAAGAAGCATCTTGACACCCTATCAAAAGGCAGAGCAAAACCCAATACACCTCGGAGCTCCCTCTGTCTACATCCACGTATCCGTCTCTCCCTCTCTGTTAAAAGACGAGGCCTGGAGGTGCCGGAGGAAACATACAAAGCTTCAATCCGCACGCCTTAGTCTGCTCCTTTGAAATGCTTACAGAGGCCTAAGCCGCTCCGCCTGTAGGAGCCAAGTGTGACCCAGGGTGTGGTGTAGGCTTTGCCTGCGATGCTCTGCGAGTGCTCTTACATGTGTGTGTTAATGCATATTATGCAAGTGTGCACACATATATTCTCCCTTCAAGCTGACAAGAGAAAGGCGCTGTCAGAGCAAAACAGAAGCTGTCATGAGGTTGCAAGGTGACACCCACGATGACAGCAGTTGTGACTGACACATTGGGGGAAAAAAGCTGGTTAGGATACTTCCAAAATGTTCCTCTCAGTCAGGGTTCAAATCCCCTCTTGACATGTAAACATCCAGGCCACTGAAGTGCCCCTGAGCGAGACATTCAAACCTCCTGTGCTTGGGAAAAAATGTATCCTCACAGGGATCACAAACAGTAGACATGTAGCATCCATTCTGCAAACAAAAAGCGAAAAACAACAGTTCGAAAAAATATTAATATGCAAATTAATCACATTAATCGAAATTGGCTAATTAGCACTAAAGACAAAGTGACAAAAATGTCATTAGTTTTGCACATATTTGGTCATAAACCAAAGTATTCAATCCATCCAATAGTTGTTGGGATAACTCAGTCTGTACCAAAGTGGTGGACAATAGGTAGTGTGGCTAAACTGTACACTAAAATTAGCCTCACCCTGAAAAATCTGGAGAATACACAGCAATTTACCTGGTGAGGAGAGGTTAGTTCTGCCCAGTCCTCAGGCAGGAGTACAACTCTGTGTGTAATCAAAGGCTTTGCCTGCTAGCACGGCCGTCTATCACGCTGCCAGCCACTTCAGTATTACATCTGAGCAGGAAGAGAAACTATAAATGCATCAACACCGCCTGTAATCTACGCACGATAGCGACTTTAAATCGAAAATATAACGTTTCTGAAAAGTCGAGTGCTGTCTCGACAGACAGTAAGACACAAAAGGGACAACAATTTGAGAGGCAAGCGTGCATCAACAAGTTCCCCCACACACAAGCTATGAACTGTCAAGATTACACCTGTCACCGGCTCCTTCTCCGGCTGTCGCTGAAGGGGGGAATGACTAAAACTGACACCTCTGTGAACACAATCTGACATGAAGTCTTTCTGTGGAGTCCAAAGTCAACACTCGTAGAGGGTCGATGTTAAAGCCCCAATCAAGGAGTTTTTAAGGAAGGACAACTATGAGATGTAAACGTAAACGTGTTGATAGAAGTGTCTCCATCCAAACTCAAGAAGCTTTCCTCGTTTACTTCAACCTATTTTCACGATCATAAAGTGCCATTTTTTTAATCAAAACTGATGTTCATGGATAGGATTTCTACAGAAGAGCACCCTTTTCTTGTTTGGCTCTGGATTAAGCAACGGGACTTTAACGTTGAATGGATATTCTGTTTGTGCCGGTGAACTCAATCCATTTAAGCCGTTTGACATTTCATCCTAATACCTGCATTGTCAGTGCCAATGCCAAGTCTTAATAGCTGTGAGGATCGTAGGCCAATGCATTACATTTAGTACTATTACACAGGGAGCAAGGGTTTGGCTTGGATATGGAGTTACAGTGCGTGGCAGAAGTAATGACATAGTGCAGGATTAAGAGTACACACTAAACAGCAAAGTATCTGGACGAAGTAGTGTTGTAATGGGCAGGAAGTTTATATTTTTCACTTCTCCTCTGCTTTGTCCCAACTTCTGGACTTCTCTCAAAAATAGATTAAACAGCCAATAATAAATTAGTCAGCAATAGAAAAGACAGAAAACTAAACATTGAATAACAGCAAGACACCTTCGAAAAAAATGTCCGGAGGTCAGTTTTGCAAAAAAGATTTAGATACACACTCAAAGAAAAGCTAATTTTAGCTCAAATGTCTTGGTCAGTCTCAAAGGAATGGTTAGACATTAGTTACATCAGTTAGATGAGAACACCAATCTCATATTTGTACGCCAAATATGAAGGTGCAGCCAGTTTATGCTAAACTATCTTATCTTAGTTTAGCATTAAAGACTGGAAACAAGGGGAAAGAGTTAGCCTGGCTCTTTTTTGTTTAATCAGTTCAAAAACTAAAGTGTAAAAATGTATAAGTCCTCAACTTTTCAGATCATTACTGCGAAATTTAAGATACAAGTTTTGCTTGGCACCTTAAATAGCTACTGATTTCATTCCGCCATGGATCAAATGATGTTTCTAAGTCTCTGATAAGATAAGATAAGAGATTCCTTTATTAGTCCCGCAGTGGGGAAATGTGCAGTGTACAGCAACAAAGTGGAAAAACAAGAAGCATCAGCTAACACAGTAAAAAAAAAAAGAGTTTAACAAAGTGAAACAAAATATGAACCATTTAAATAGAAGGAAGTATAAAAATAGGAGCAGTATATACAGTATTGACAATAAACAGACTATTAAAAAATTGCACAATTGATGTTCCTAATTGCGTTTTTTTAAGAATAGTTTCACGAGAATGCACTGAGTTAACTGGCCTCAGCTCCTCAGACATCATTGTAGAGACCCTGATGATAAACTTCTTCTGGCCTTCAGTCTAGACTGAAGAACAGCCTGGACACCTCGGGGTAAAGTCTGGTTTCTAAGAGTTAATAATGCAGGCTGCAGCTAAACTGTGTATTTTAAAGTAACCACAGAGACTTTAAAACTGATTCTGCAACCATGTGTCAACACAGTTGAATGGAGAGTCACATGACTTTAGTTCCCACGTGAACCACATAGGTAGAGATACGGTATATCAGTAAATAATCTGACCTCATGGCGTGCAACGTACACATGACTGGTATTTGAATGCTCATATCTAAATGTGTCCCAGTTGCTGTGACAACCAGTAAATGTCATGTCATTCACATGAGACTGTTGCCATAAACTTGGCACGGGAAGCTCGGCAGGGCAAAGTGTCAAAGCCAAAAGCTTAGAAACAGAAATAAGACAAACGGGTACATAATGATGACGTCTTTTGTTATTGTTACTCTGCAAATACATCTTTAGACTTCACTGTCGGTTCATCACGCAGGTTCCTAAAGATACCCTTAAACATGTCACAGAAAATCAGATATGAGCCGCCCAATAGACAACTAGTGGAGGGACGCTCTCCTCTTTCTCCTCTTTCTCCTCTTCTTTTGCCTCCTTCTCCTTCACTGTCACACATGTCACTCACCCTGGCTAGATACTGTATATATACACCCTCAGCCCCCCCCCTCCACACCACCACTTAACATTCCTGCAGCTGGTCATCGCACATCATGACGCATGTAATGTCACACTCGTGAGCCGCCGGCGAGCCGCGATGCTCTCCCTATACCTCCTCCTCCTCCTCGGTGAGAGAGAGACAAAGAGGAGTACTGTGTCCTCTGAGTGAGAGAGAGAATGAAAAGGAAAGGGACTGAGGGAGGTGTGTCGGGTTACAATCAAATACGACCCCCTCCACCACCCAAAAAACCTGTTGGAGTTTGCGTGGTGAAAGCACTGTCCTGCAGCATGTAAACGAGAGATAACCCTGCCTGTGTGTTTGGGTGACAGAGAGGGGAAAGGGGAGGGAGTGTGTCATCTGTGTGTCAAACCAGATGAATGCCTATATCATTAAACAGCACACATATACTCACATTAAAAACACATTTATACACTCAAATTTAATGTAAAAACTCCCACGTATAATCACACATCACGAGGGAAACCAAAGGTAAAATCCCCCTCCGAATACCTCCGCCTTTACCTTGCTCAACCGGACCAGAAACATAGGTGTTTGCATACAAACAACCCCAACAAGCACGCACACTTTCTAGCTCTCTTTCCAGCCAGCTACAGAAACAAGCGCAATGCTTAGAGAGAGATTTCCTGCAGGAAACAAAACACAGATCTTGAGAAAGTAGCGCATGGATTATGAGTGTGGGAGGAAAGATATAGACCGATTTGGGAGATTCAGACGACGGCGAACAAACATAAGAGTGTAAAAACTACCATCTGTCCCGGGTATAAAGAATCAAAAATTAAACTTCTTCTAGCATCTTTCAAGTGACACAAAGTCATTTTTTTCCCACGAGGTAAAGGGAGCAGTTTGCACCCAACCTATCCCATAATCGGCATCAGCAGACAGCCTTGGATCCTCAAACGTCCCTCCTCTCTCTCTCTCTTTAGCCTGTAATTGAGCATTCAGACATCAGTGGAGTCGAACAGTGACCAGTCCTGATCCCCTGGTATTTACACTTCAAACTCTAGTCTCCAGCCTGGAGGCACACACACACACACACACACACACAGATACCCAAACATTAAAGCCCACGGTGGATGTACAAGATTAAGCATGAATGTGATTCCTTTCTCGCTCATTGAACACACAAACAGAGTCATGGAGACGAGAGCACAGTTGTTACACCTGCACATGCTCCGTCTTCTTCTCTACCGTGCCTCAGGACAAGAGGGGCACCGTGAAATTGCTGCTTGCATGGCTAGAAAACATACTACACATGCAATATGCACGCACAGATATAGGGGAAGACTGACGAGAGGCACACGGAGGCATGTGGACAGATAGAGAAAACGAGAAGGAACAGTAATGTAATAAGTTTCTGTAACCTCTCAGGACAGATTTAGCTTCAACAAACAACCACGCGGCGGGACGGCAACACTCTCCAGGCACATATGGGTGCATTCTTTAGAAAAAGTACAGAGAGACAAAGAAGACATGAGGGAAGACAATAAGTCAGAAAGGTGAGAGGAAAGAACAGTGAGATAAGAGGAGGACGAGGAGGGAGGACACAGAGGGGAATGTGGTGAGGGGCTCGGTGTAGAGGCAGGAGTGTGTGATATCTTAGGAATGAATGGGATCTCCTAATATCAGTTACTGAGAGTGCCAAGCCTGGGAATGGCAGCATATCTCACACACACATACTGCAGGAAAACATATGAGCTGCTGCAGACAAGACTGACTCCATCCATGCAGATTACAGCTCCTTGAAACGACTACGTGGTTGAAGTTTTTCCACTTTTCCTCTGTGATGTATTGTGATTTTTAAGTATTGCGATTTGATATTATGATTTATTTTAACACTAGACTGGAAAAAAGTTGAATCATACACTTCTAGGGACTTTTACTTAGGAAAATATCTAAATGAATACAGTGAAACTGTTTGATTTTCAGCATGTATGTAGTCTGAGATGTCCTGAATTCAAATATATCAGTTATTGTCAGGAATTATTTATTAACCAGCAACCCAAAAATCTAAGAATAAAGACATTTCCCTCACAAATTAGTGGTATTTTCTTTTTAATTTATAAGGGACATGTAAGCTTTATACTTCTGGTGAATATAATTTGATCAATCTGATTACTATATATGTATTTTGCATATACAGTTCCCTTTGTTAACACCTTACGCCAAGTCCGTCTCTAGCTCTCCTGTCAACTCCGTTCTCTTTAAACATCCATGGTCAGCTCCATCGGGGCTGTTTGAATGCATTTAACATAAATGTCAGTATATGGGTGCTCTACAGTTGTAGTTTCGGCCGATTTGACCACGGAGATGAGAGTGACAGCCGGCTCGACCGCACGTTACTGCTATACGATAACGTTTCCTGTCCATGAAAGAGTTAGCATGCAGCTCTAGCCGTGATGTCTAGCTCTGCTTTTCCTGCAATGTGTGAAACCCAAAGTGATTCCATACTTTACTTTATGTGTAATGTTTACCACGCTGGATTTGCAGTTTGTTTTGGTTGACGGATACGGAACTGATATGACGTCACATTACTGACTACAACAATAAAAGCGGCAACTTCCTTCTACCTCTGCATAGACTCAAATTAAGCAAATATATCGATTCTGACATTAAAAAAATTAATTTCAAAATAGTACAGATACATAGGTAAATTTATTTTTTTGCCACCGCTATTTCCTCTGTTGATATGGACTTCAGCAACGGAGGAATATTGACATCCACTCAGAGCCACATAGACATCTCTCTTCCACACATGCGCTCCTTATTGCTCTCTCTCTGCCCCATCCATCAGGTTGGGAGGTCACAAGTCATGTGTAGAAATAGTCCAGGGTCATTTCTCACCGCTGAGTGCACGTTTAAAAGCCCATGTCCTGCTTTGATCTCTCAGGTCAGAGGTCACGTGTACTGTCTGTGCATCACTGCCTCTCTTGTCGGGACATAAAAGACACAACGGTTACCTGGGAGAAGACGGGAAAAGGGAACGGAAGTCTGACAGGAGGATGTTTGTCCCTTGACTCACACACATGGAGTAATTTGTCTTTCCCAATATGCGTTCTTGTGTCCTCCGTGATGCAATATTTCACGGCCAAATAATAGTTTGAAACCAAAAGAATGCCAAGGACAGGGGATGGAGGCAGAAGAGAGGAAGATTACTTGATAATGTGGCAAGAGATTGAAAGATAAGCCACAGAATTCATACGGAGAACAACGCATCACGCCCAATACTATACATGCATTGCACAAGAGTAACCCTGCCTCATAATGAAGAGACAATAACACTTATCTCCTTATAAATACAGGGGTTTTCACAGGAATGTCTTTAAGTGGAAGGTCAGTGAGTACATCTGCAGATTGTGTTCTATCTTGGCCTGGGTTTTAAAATAAGCACAAAGCTAAAGCTTTTGTGTCACAGTATAAATCTAATTATGTGTGTTGAGAGAAAGCAGAGAAAGTGTTAAAGGGGGGGGCGTCGGACGAGAACAGAAATGTTAAAAAGCTGAGCTATGCAACTCCTCGAACGGGATTAAGAGCCAAACCAAAGGCATGGAAGCTCAGCAAAAGCCCCATGGGGGAAAAGAGGGGGAGGGTTAGGGAGGAGGAGGCGTGTAGCGGCACGCCGTCCCGCTCACCGAAGGTAAGGAAAAAGATCAGAGCCACATTGGAAAAAAAAAAAGACGATTTAGCATCAATCATTCCTAATCGTTTAAGTAACAATCTGCTATGCTACATCATCGAATGATATAACAAACGACTCCACCTATAGCCGGTTGGTGCAAGCTTTAACTTTTGCTGCTGGGGACCCCACCTATCAGGTAAATGTTTCCTGGAAACGCCAGCGAACATTAGGCGATGCCTTTTTGCACATCAGGAAGCAGCGTTTTGGTTGGAGCTCGTAAAAGAATGTTGTGGCTACATGGTCGAATAAACAAATGGCTGGCATATTAACAACACAAGCCAGCCAAACGCGGGTAAATCTTGGCATTAGGTGGCGGGTCTGACTGTCAGTTCTGGCAATCAACCAGCTGGTTTGAGAGTCTAATTGTGCAGTAACTACGGTAACAAATTGGTGAACTTGTATACAACAGCGGGCTTTGCTTTGATTCATTAGAAATCCCTGTCACTGACTGGAGAGGGCTCAGTGATGTAGTGAACGTCTACACCTGTTGAAGGAAATACAGCACAAAAAGCAAGAATAAAGGTGCTCTACACTGAAATACTTTGTGACAGTCAGACGGATACTCATTTTTTAGAAAACAGAGTGAAGACCCCAAAGGTTTTAAGTGAAATTTAACAAGCTAAGATAAGAGCTCTTACAATGAGAATGCCTTCAGCTATCTGACCACAGAGCTACCACACATAAGTACAGGGGGGAGAGGGAACGAGAGCAGATAATGTTGTGGCTAGCAGAGCGTGTAAAGCAGAGTGTATCTCGGGAGAGTTATCAGGGAATACTTGTGTTTCAGCAAAAAAAAAAAAGCTAGGGAAACATTTTCAGGCTTTCTGGTCGCCACAATAAAAGCACCTGTGCACTTCTGTTGACAGGTTCAGAGAAGAGCTGTGATTAGGAGGATGTCTTCCACGGCAACGACAAATCAATGCTCACTGTGATACATCAACAGTCTTTTGTTCAATTGATCAGGAATAATAATCAGGGTTAAGCAGAACGTATGCACTCTGATCAATGTCATCAATCATGGAGAGAGGATGTCAATGCTGATGTGCGCAGACATAATGAACTATTAACTCGGATGCACTCGGGAATAAAACACATAACCAGACCCTAGACTGAGTATAATTTGGACCCGGTCCAACTCAGGTCCTGGGTCATGCCTCGGGCCCGTGAAGACCTCTACATCAGCCAGTGACGGAGAAAAGGTCACAACAATAACCATGAAATAAAACTCCAAAACGAGAATATGGGAGACCATTGGAGCCACAGAAAGACTGAATTCAAGAGAGACACAATCAGAGTCTTGTCTCTCTTGTTAAAGCGCTATTAGCTCACCAATCCCCCTCTGGCCTTCCTCTCCCAAGAGCCCGGGGTTGAAAGGTCAAGGCATCAGCGGTAATGGTTACCTAACACTTGACATCAGTGTGAGCCTCCAGAAAAAAGGGGGGTTTGGAATAGTAAAGTGCGTCTGTTTAATTGTGCATGAACACATGCTTACTTATATTTATGTGTGTGTGCGCGCATGGGTACAACTAATGAAGAGGTCCAATCCCCTTTGGGACCATCATGATGAGGTCACCGTTGTCAGGGATACGGCGAGAGCTGTCAGCTGTTATTGACAAACATGAATGCAGCAGCAGTGAATGAGGAACTATTGTGGTCAGTCGCTGCCTCCTCAGACGCTCCGCAGGTCGTCTATAAGGGTAATAAAAAGCATTTAGAAAAGGACAGTCGGCCTTTTGTTCCGAGACAAAGACAGGGCACGAGTCCTTTTAGGAGAAACACTGTTAGAGGAAAAAAGGTGAGACATCTGCCTGATTGTATAACAATGCAGGTTTAACCCCAGCTAAGGAACTACTGTATTATCCTATCAATGTCTACGTCACTGCCCAAAAGAGGGGGGAATGCCCCTGAAATGAAATGATCAGAGAAAGATATTCAAGTTGACAAGCTGAGAATTATTTCTAGCTGTCAAAATGTGATTAGACTGATGGACTGGGAATGTGGGCTTGCCCCGGTGCAGCCTGGTCCATAGCAGCTCATTTGTATTCCTTCAGTATGTGTGATATGCTGGCATTCCTCAGCATGGAGAGATGATAGAATGACACAGGGAGAGGGCGAGCTGAAGAGATCTAGCCGTGTTGGGCTGTTTGCCCATTTCGGGGCTTAATGTGCTTTAAGGAGATCAACAGAGCGAGATGGAGAGCGAGAAACGAATAAGAAAAGGTTGGGCAACCAGCTGTCAATAGGTGACAAGGGTAGTTATTCTGTCAGGGTATCAGATTTATCATTCCTGTTCAACTGCCTGATTAATGTGTGAAGTGGTTTCTTGCAAAGTGTGTGTGTGTGTGCTTGCTTGTACTGTAGCAGTTAGTCACCCTGCCAGTTCAGGTGTGAATGTCCAGTGTTTGCTTTTGTCTAATCTTTAACTTGAAAGAACAAAGTCTGCTTCTGTAGTGGGAAAAAAAAAAGCAACTTAAGGCAAGTTCTTCCTGCACGACCTTGTAATATGAACACACGAGCCTTGAGATCCAAACCCATGTGATAGAAAGTTCCCCCCCAAAACAAAACTCTGGATCATAAGCGTAAGAAACTTGTAATGCAAAGCGAGGAAAGTTATTCTGGTGAAATCCTGGGAGACATCTTGCAACAAGATGTTCATAAAGCTCCCTGCAGCGCACCTACACGAGGCCAAAAAAACCTGCAGCCACTTCAAAGAGTGCGGTCTCTATATGCTCTAAGAGAGGGAAACCATGTGTGTGTGCATATGCCTGCACTACTGTATATGCACGTGTGTGTTCCAACGTGTGACAGAAGCCCACGTATCTGCAGCAACAAAGCGGCTCGGTTATCAGGGTGCCCTGCTCATAGCACCTTTTTTATTACCTCAACCAACCACTTGCACACAATGCATTTATCACCCAAAAGCAGCACAACCGGATCCTGCATAGAGCCTGCAGCAAACACTCGCTGAACATACAGCCAACAGCACAGCCGAAACCTGCCTATTCTCTATTCAACAGAAGATATTGACTGCAGCGTGATGATGCATCACATGTGGTGACTCAAATTTTACCATCTTTCATGTAACTGACATGAAAAGGGAGAATTTTCTCACGGGAAAAAAACAGCTTGGAAATAAGACAAAAGGATATTTTCTCTTACCTGTGACGGAAATGGTCATGGGTGCTTCCAGGGCCCTGTCGTTGTCCAGGTCCCTGCTCAACCTCAGGTCCCCAGTGTCCTCGTTCAACAGCAGCAGACTGAGCTCATTCCCAGACTCAAACTTGTACCGCAGCTTATCCGACACATCCGGGTCATGAGCCGGTACCTTTCCTATAATTCCTGACGGGAAACTGTTGGACTTGTTGGTGATGTAGTTGTTGAAGATGATCTCAAAGTTCTGCAGCACCGGCACATTGTCGTTCATATCTACGAGGCGGATGTGCACGGTGGCCCGACTCACCAGTGGCGCCGAGGTGGCCTGGACCACGATGACGTACTCGGTTTTAGTCTCATAATCCAGGTCTGTGAGTGCAGTGAGGTCGCCGCTAAAAATGTCCAGCTGGAAAACTTCTGGAATATTCCCTTCAACGATCTGGTACATGATCTGAGCGTTGGTGCCCTCGTCGGGATCGGTGGCAGTGATCCGGGCCACGACGGACCCCACCGGGCTGTTCTCCTCCACGTCGATGAATAGCTCGTCCTTCTCGAACACCGGAGCGTTGTCGTTTATGTCTTGGACCACCACGTGAATGGGAACGGACGCTTTCAGAGGTGGAACCCCCCTATCCACGGCGTAGGCCTTCAGATTGTAAACGGGAACGTTCTCCCGGTCCAGTTTGCGAGCAGTTCTGATGATACCAGAGTAAGGCTCTATGAAGAAATCCCCCTCTCCGTCGTCGCCGCCCTGAAACGTATAGCTCAACCTGCCATTCGAGCCAGAATCTCTATCTGAGGCAGAGATCTGGAGGACGCTGGTGTAGACAGGTGCATCTTCAAATACAGACCCCTGGTACCGGTCCCTAAGGAATTGAGGAGTATTATCATTGGCATCAAGGATGATAATCTCCACATAGGTGGTATCAGATTTCTGAGGGATGCCATTGTCTCTGGCAATGATGGCCAACGTGTAGGAGGCCTGGTCTTCATAATCAATCTCCATTTGCGTTGTGATGGCACCTGTATCCGGGTCAATTTTAAACTGGGGAACATTGTCCTCCATCAGGTACGTGATGCGAGCATTTTCCCCCGTGTCCTCGTCCGTCGCACTGATCACCACCACAGTAGAGCCCGACGGTTTCTCTTCGCTGAGCATCACCTGGTAGTTGGCACTTTGGAAGACGGGCCGGTGCGTGTTGGCGTCCGTGACATTGATGAACACCTGAGCGGTGTCGTAGAGCGTTCCGTCACTGGCGGTGACTGACAGGACGTACTGGCGTTCCTGCTTATAGTCCAAGGGGAGGGCTAAGGTGATGAGCCCGCCGCCGCTCTGGCTAGTGATGGCAAAGCGGTTCCTGGTGTTGCCACTGGAGATCTGATAGGTCACCACACTGTTGGCGTCCCTGTCCACGGCCGTCACTGTCAGTACGCTGGTCCCCACGAAAGCATCTTCATTGATCTTCAGTGAGTAGACCTTCTCCGTAAAGGTGGGTACGTTGTCGTTCACATCAAGCACAGTGATGCTGACGCTGGCTGAGGAGGACATCACAGGTATCCCATTGTCTCTCGCCTGCACGCCAAAGGTATAGAAGTCGGTCGTCTCTCTGTCGAGCTCTTCGCTCACTGTAATCCAGCCCGTGCTGTTGTTGATGGTGAACGGGAAACCAGGCGTGGTGCCGGTCAACCGGTATTCCAAACGGGCGTTTTCTCCTGCGTCACTATCAATTGCTTGAATGTGGATCACAGAGTAACCAATGGCCACATTTTCCAGCACAGTAGCCTGGAAAGGCGTGCTGACAAACATGGGGGCGTTGTCGTTCACGTCCACCACTTGCACCACCACCATCCCCGTGCCATTTATCAGAGGAGGCCTGCCACCGTCCTGAGCCTTAATCCGCAAATTATACTCTCGGATCATCTCGTAGTCCAGAGGATTGATGACGTCGATCACACCGGTGGGGGAGTGAATGTAGAACTGTCCTCTAACGTTGCCACTGATGATGCTGTAATGAACTTTGGCGTTGTTCCCCTCGTCTTTGTCTGTGGCTTCCACCTGGATGACTTTGGTGCTGACCGCCACGTTCTCCGGGATCTGTACAACGTACCTCTTTTCAGTGAACTGTGGGTAGTTGTCATTCTCGTCCTCCACAGAGATGTTGACAGTGGCGGTGGCACTGCGGGGGCCCGGGTCTTTGCCCTGGTCGTTGGCCTCAACAATCAGCTTGTACCGGGCGCGGGTCTCCCTATCGGGCCGCTCCCTTATCCTCACCAGGCCGTTCCGGGAGTCGATTTCAAACACAGAGTTAACCCCGTCACCGTTGACAATTTTATAAATCATGTTGGCGTTGGAGGGGGCGTCCCCGTCAGTGGCTCGGATTGTCATCACCTCAAACCCCACTTCTACATTCTCCCGGATGGTAACGCGATACTCAGTTTGCTCAAACGTCGGGCTGTGGTCATTGGTGTCGCTCACGGTGACGGTGATGTAAGAAGTGGCGGATCTTTTGGGGGAGCCATTGTCAGTCACGGTGACTTTGAAAAGATGGTTGTCTTTTTCTTCTCTGTCCAGAGCCTGGACGGTTGTGATGCTCCCCGTCTGGGAGTCGATGTCGAAATAGTCATTGGACCTGCTGTCGAACAAGGCTTCCATGCTGTACTCCAGCCTCCCTGCCTCTCCATCATCCGGGTCAGTGGCTTTCAGGGTGATAACCCTTGTGCCTGCAGGCTCATTCTCGGGCACTGACACCTGATAGTTGGGGAGCTGGAACTGGGGAGACGCGTTGACCTGTCGCTTCCCCCTGTGCATCAACTTGCCAGACTTTCTCTGCCTGGTTTCTGAGGAGGATCCATGTTGTTTAGGCACTTTTAAAAGCGTCAAACTCACTTGCACAGAGAGCCTGGAGCCACCTGGAGAGCTGTGCAGCTTGCAGTGCAAACTCACTCTGCTGTGCTCCAGACACAAGTCACTAACCAGGAACAAATCCCCACTCCTGAACATTGCCTTCAACTCCTCACCAACACACATAGTGTCCAAAAAGGCAATGTTGTGCGTAAAAGCAGGCAAAAGTTCTGTCACATTCAGAAGCAGTTTACCTGCAGGTAAGCAGGAAGTCTCCTCCAGGTGTGTCAGGTAATTAATGTGAATGTCTGGCTTACCTGACGCTTTCTTTCTCTTGTATTTAATAAAACAGTCCTGGCCGTGCACAAACACATTAAACTGTGTCAGAATAAGTCCCCCAGATGTGGAGGAACCTGTCCTGAAGTAGACAGGTGCTGGGTTCCTCTGTGTGTGCGCACACTGGACTCTGTGGGACAAACGGATGAGCCCGTCGTGTCTGCCAACCTGGAAGAAACTCTGCATGAATGTGGGTGATAAAGTCCTGTCAAGTTTAGAAGTCCATCCAGGCACGAAGGACAGGTTTGCCAGAAGTGTCCCAGGCTGTAAAGTGTCCGAAAGGTGGATCTCCAAACATCCCACAAGCTGAAACAGGACGCAAAAAACCCAACACCTCTTCAGCTCCATGCTTTTGTGAACCTGCCACTCAACTTCACCCGAAAGTCCTGCACAAAAAGCATTAACTCTTCCTCTCCCAGCAGCGCGTTTTACTTTTATCCCTCATTGTGAAGTTGTTTAAAGTGGAAACAGACGCTTGGTATCCATAGTGTTGGAGTTGGAGTCTCCACGACGCGCAGCAGCTGCGTTAAACCACACTGAGTTTCAAATGAGTACAAAATGGCTCCGTGGCTCTCCTCCTCCTCCTCCTCCTCCTCCTTCTCTCCTCCTTATTACCATAAACCTGCTGGGTTTCTCCCTCTGGGACGCTTTCACAGGGGGGCTCTTTTTCTCATGGAGATTTAGGGAAGTGGCCAAATAGGGTGAGCAATGCGCGCAAGAGCATTGTTATTAAAATAGGGTGAAATTCCTAATGTGTGTTTGAGTGTCCTCAACTTGTGTGTGTTGAAGTTGTTGCATAAAGTTGCATGTTGCATAGAAAAAAAACATGAAAAGTAGCTGAACTAAGACTTCAATGCCACAGATTTAGAAAATGATGTTGACATTTCACAATGGAATAAGGTGGAAAAGGTGGACAACTATAATTACAGTATCATTCAAATAAGTTTTCAGCAAATGTTACAGCTTAATAAACCAGTTAATTATTACTTTTGTTAATCTAATTATCTAATTTAAGGATATTTATGTTAAAAGAAGTACTTTCTTAGAAACTTAGTAGTAAATGAGGTTGTAATATTTAAACTAATAGCTGCATTTCAGAAGAAGTTTGGTTACAATATTGTGAATTTCAATGGAAGATATCAATATGAAAAGCACCCCATGTTCTATTTGTGTGTTCTATAATGTCATTGTAAAAAGTGGAAAAGTTGGTTCACTTCATATTTGTATATAACTAAGTATGTTTATGTTAATGTCTGAGTAAAACCAAGTAAAGGCAAAAAAAATAGGGTGAGAGTTGGGTAAAATTCCTAATGTGTGTTTTGAGTGTCCTCTACCTCCTCAACTTTTGTATGTTGAAGAAGTTGTAAGCATCAAAAAGACATGAAAAGTGGCTGAACTAAGACTTCAATGCCACAGATTTAGAAAATGATGTTGACATTTCACACAACTCCATAAAAATAAAAAAGGTGGACAACTAGTTACAGCATCATATGAATAATTTTCCAGCAAATGTTACAGCTTAATAAACCAGTTAATTATGACTTTTGTTAATCAATATATGATTGTGTTCTTCATGTTGACATTGTTGAATGGTCATGATACAGTAATAGTTGTAGCATAGTGTGCTATCTCTCAGAAAATAAACATCTAATAGTGAAACATGTTAGATAAGTCTTTATTACGCATCTAATATTTTCTTCATAATTTTGTTTTTGGAACTTTTATTTTCACTTTATTGTATTGCATGATGGTATCTCAGCAAAACGTGTTATATATTTATTTATTTATGACTGTTATTGGTGTTGTTTGAGCCTTTATGTTCTGTTTTAAAAGTTTTAAAAAGATGAACCGATAAAAAACTTTTCAAACTTTAACAAAAAAAAAGAAGTAATCTACCGTATTCTGTGAAAACAGACAATATGATGAGGTCTAATTTGTATAATTAGGCTGTGCCATGACTGTCATTAGGATTCATAAGAATATACAGTATGCTGATTGTGCAAAACAATGCTGACTGGAGAACAACAGGTTCACCCTGCAGGTTAATCTTGTATACTAGCGCCCCCTGTGGATCAATAACAGCAGGACAACCAATGCACAACTGCAACAACTACTATAAAACTATTACAACTACTATTCCTATTGTCTAAAACAGCCCAAAAAATATTGGTAAACATGAACGCCTCTCCCAAATTCAAGAACTAGATTGCTAAAACTCATATTTGTGATGTCATAGGGTATAAAGTGTGGAGCTGCTCCATAGACAATGAGATGGGAGAGAAGTCATAGATGACACTGAGATGACCCATAGGAATGTTCTGAGTATAAGGGACTGACAACACTACAGTAGAATAAAGCTTATTTGAGTCCAATAAATCAGTCTCCATTCATTGTCTATGGAGCAGCTCCAGACTTTATACCCGGTGACATCACAAGTTTGAGACTTCTCTGGTTTCTGGCTTTGAGAGAGAGGAAATCATGTTCACAAATATTGATTGAACTCCTCATCCATGGAAACAACATACTGGAATTCTTACTTTAGGTGGTGTTCCTCTTTAAGTATGCATAAGTATATAGTGACTCTGGAGGGAATATTTAGGTATACAGGCCAATAAACAAATGATCAACACGTCACACTTATTAGGTTTATTCACTCATTGGTAAAATGTTCAAGTATTTACAGTTTGCAGTTGAGGATGAACATGATGCTCCACGACGTACAACAACGCCATTATGAAGAGAAAAAGGCACTTAAACATGGTCTTATACATATTTCAATAATTTGTTGTTTAAAAAATTGGATATGCATGACAGTACAAAGCAGCTGAGTTTCATACAGTTTCATTGTATTTTTATTTATTTAGAACAATTGAATCAACCGTCTCATAATGTGACGTTTAAAAGAGCTTAAACAACTAATAACACTGTATTTTTTTGCATCATATTCGGTTGTTTCTATTTTATTACTTAAGTATTAACTTGATTTATCAATTAAACAAAAAGAAAGCGCTTTCCAATGATTCAAAGAACCAAGTAGAGACATAGCTTAACATTGATCCCCGATGTACAGTGCTGTAGGTTTGCAGGTGGAGGTCAGGGGGAACATGAGTCAATCAGACAAAAGGGAAAGGACAGGAGGGAAACTCATGAACAACATGAGCAGCCTTACAGGATACAGGAAAAGCTACAGTAAATGAGTCACATTATTAAACTGAATAAACAAGAGAGTCACTTTCATTCACAGATAAGAGGGACGAAATATTGTGTCCACCATCTCTGGACCCACAAGAAACCCTCTGCTAGCTTAGAGTCAAATCCCCCCAGAACTTTCTAAACCTCCATTTCCCCGGGTCACTCACAGGTTTCCTATACCGGCAATTGAAAATACACCCAACACTTCTTCAATACCAGGTCAAGTACTGGCGGCATCTAGCGGTGAGGTTTGCAGATTGCGACCAACTGAAACTTCCGCCGTGTGCCAGTTATTATGCAAATGTGTTACATGGTGACATCACCACATTATGGAAGAAAAGGCGGGACTTCAAGCGAGGCGTTTCAGGCAGTTCAGGAGCAGAGTTTCTTCTTGACTTTGGGCTTTGCAGACCTTTTACATGCACAAAAAACTATGTAACACACTAAAGGAAATGGAAAAGGCCCAAAAGCATAATAGGTCCTCTTTAAAAATATATATATATTACATCTAGTCTCCAAAACACCCTTTGGCTTGGATGCAGATGGTTAATCTGAGCAGCAAGCAGGTAACCTCTTAGTGTCTAGAAACAGTACTGAAATCAACCCTTTTATCCTTGTTTTATCAATAATACTGTTGATATGTCGAAGCTGGGCATTTAACAACAATCACCTGTGAGACAGCTTATCTTCATAAACAGTGTGCTCTACCTAATGTACCAGACAGAGCTCATTTCAACCGTATCTGGGCTGCGAGCTCATCTCAGCTGGCTGGTTCAGGGCTCTTCTGGTCCTCCTTCTGCTGCGTGGCTGCTTCCCACCGTTCTCTGCCCTGCTGGAGTGTGTATTCGCTGGGCCCCAGTTGCATGATCTTCCCACTGCCCAGACACTCATCTCCTTTGTACAGCACAGCAAACTGTGGGGAGGAATGGAAAGAAGGAGTAAGTAACAGCATAGGCCCAACACTGTATTATGTAACACAGGTGCGTTAGCTGTTACCTGTCCAGGCGTCAGAGCTCTGACTGGCTGGGAGAGTGAGATCCACACAGAGCCGTTCATGTTCAGTGTCACCGTACAGGGAACTGGAAAGCACAAGAAAAGGTATTTTTTTTGTTCAGTAAATAACTTGTCATTCATCAGTGTACAGGCTACTGATGACACAAAGACTCACTGAGCGGCATCTGGTGGTTGAAGCGGAAATGACACTCCATCATGTGGGTCTTGACTAGTTCAGGAGGCGGGTCGACTGTTAACCAGTGGAAGCGGTCCGTCCGCATTGTGTCCCGGAAAAGAGCCGAGTGATTGGTAGTCGGAGCCTGATCCGGGAGAAATTTAGGGAATAAAGTGTCAGCAAAAATGTGTATGCTCCTTGTGCTCCTTGTCGTTTCATTAATGCAGCATTAAATAGTGCTTGGACAGCATACAGTGGTTCAGGCAAATGTGTTTGAGAAAGTTTTTTTTAACATAGTGTACTATATGATTCAAGAGGAGACAGACTTTCTCACCACAAACACATCTCCAGTAGCGGTGTCTTTATCCACCACAAACCAGGGGTGTTTCTGCCCTCCAATTCTCGCCCTCTGACCCAGAGTCAAAGTGAACCAGCCTGGATGGACAGAGACACACAGGATAAGGACAAGATATGGGGAAAGGAAGAACACTGAGTCATTTTATGCGTCATTTGTTATGAACACAAACTTACACGTGAGGATCGGTGAAGCAGAAAACAGGGATTTTTGTTTTAATTGACATATAACATATTGGGAGCCATTGCATTATGTCTCTATGATAATGATATAGTGACACAGCAGTTCTTCATTTTGGCAGAGAAATTCATAATTTGAGAACCTCAAACCACCACAAACATACCTTTATGTGTTCCTTTGACAGCCCCGTCCTCAATGGAGACAAGGTTCCCTGGTTTAGGCTCCAGATACTGGAAACAACAACAACACAACAACAAAATAAACGTACAGTTTTACATGTATCTTTTAATAAATAATTGCTTTTGAGCTTTTCAAAAACACAAACAGGAGGCTCTGTTCCAAATCCGAAAAACTGCAGAAGAGGAAAAATAAAGAAAACAAAGCAAATTTGCCAAATTGTAAAGCGGGAACAGATACTTGTTAATTCTTACCTCCAAAATAAAGTTTTCAAAGTTTCTCTCTCCAATGAAGCAGATGCCCATACTCTGGAAAAACAAAGTTTACTTTTAGCATATTACGTGAATACATATCCCTATTTATGCTGATGTAATATAAACATGAATTAAATGTCTGTCTATTTGTGTGTGTGTGTGTGTGTGTGTGTGTGTGTGTCTACCTCTTTCTTCTTTAACACATGATGAAACCCGGCCTCAGCAGCAATCTTTTTCACAAAGTCTTTGGTGAGGCCGGCCAGTGGGAACATGGTTTGTCTCAAGGCATCCTGGGAGATCTGACTGAGGAAGAAGGTTTGGTCTTTGAAGAGATCTGCTCCTTGGTACAACCTCACCGCTGTGCAGAGGGAAGAGGGGAGAACATTGTTTAGAGGGTCTGACCTCAAAGCTGTATGGTGCTGTGGAAAAATTAAATCCCACTGCCTGTCAAACTCTTACGATTTCTAATCTCAAATCGATCTCTGAAGAGAGAGGACGACGGCGCCACGTGCGTCTGTTGGAACACCTCTTCGTCTTCCTGCGACGTCCTGGCGTAATGGCCTGTTGCCATGGCATCAGCACCTGAATCAACAACGGCACAGCGCAGATTAAACGCTATTGTGTATAATATGTAAAATCTGTTTAATTCAATCCTCATATCTGCAACTAGCACCCACTGCTTTCCAGTCCAAATGAATAAACACGTTAAACAGATGTTAAGCTGCTCAGAATGAGTTTATATCAGTGTATGAACACATTACATACCCAGAGTGTTGATGGCGTACTTGTGGAAATGGTTGAATTTGATGTGCTTGTTGCATAGTATATCTGGGTTGGGTGTCCTCCCCTTCTCATAATCCTTCAATAGTTTACTGAAAGTGGCAAAAAGACAGATTCCATTAAAGCTGGAGTAGGCAGATATGAGCAAATATGATTCAAAAACTTTATTTTTTATAAAACAGTCACTATATCCTGACAGTAATGTGCCTCTGTGTCCTGCGGTGCTCCTTATGACATCTGCAAGAGTTCACAGACCAGAGGAAAACAACCAATCAGAGCCGAGCTGGAGCTTTGCAGTCTCTGACCAGCTGTCAATCACTTGCTAACTCCGATCAAATGGTCAAGCTAGGCAGCGCTGATCAAATATGAATCAATATTATGTTACGTTAATGCCTATTTTCTCGCCACAAATGTTTTCAGAAACATCTTGTAGTGTACTGTTTAGCTGTAAAATTGAGCCATGTCGAGATCAGTTTAAGAAATACCTGTCACGGGCTACATTTCTTTAAAGGTCCCATATCATGTTAATTTTCATGTTAATATTTATATTTTGTGTTTCTACTAGAACATGTTTACATGCTGTAATGTTCAAACTGTCTGCCTGAATATACCTGTATTTACCCTCTGTCTGAAACGCTCCGTTTTAGCGCATTTTGACGGACCTGCAACAGAATTGCGTTGCTAGGCAACAGCTTGGGTCCATGTTTACTTCCTGTCAGCTGATGACATTCACATACACACTGCAACCAGGAATAAACTGGGACACATTTAGAATGTTTACGTTTAAAAAAGTGTCAAGGGTCTAAATATTGTATATTCATGACATCACAAATGGACAGAAATCCTGACAGCTTGTTTCAAATGCAGAGTTTCTGAATACGGGCTGTGTGTATTTCCCTGTGGATTGAGTGTTTCGATACTTTCACAGTATTTATATAGGACTTAAGCGTGCTTTATAATAAAAAAAACATGAAAATCTCACTTTTTTATAATTAGGACCTTTAAAGCCTGAAACAGAGCCATGAGGAGGTGCAGAAGTCTCTCTCAGATCACTTGAATTACAATATACTAAAAGATTATTGTGGACTTTTTTGCACAATGATGCCAAAAATATTCTGCCTACTGCAGCTTTAAAGTGTTATACAATTAAAAAAAAGTTATGCATGGCCAGCAGAAGTACCTGAAGACCTCATGCCAGTACTCTTTGACATAAGACACCTGGTGGAAGGGGATGTCCAGAGTCTGACACACTCTGTAGGCGTCCTCACAGTCTGTCTCTGCAGTGCACACTCCTCTCTCATCCAGAGGGTCCCAGTTCTTCATAAACACTCCTGTCACACTGTAGCCTTCAGAGGACAGAGAGGAGCTTCAGCATTCAGTGTTTCTGTGTTATTAGTGTCACAAGAACAGGTTTAAACTCACCTCTTCTCTTCAGTAACAACGCAGCCACAGAGCTGTCAACACCTCCGGACATGGCGCACACCACGTGTCTAATAAAACCCATGTTTTCAAACTATATTTCTGTCTTTTAATACTTGTTTTCTTAGGTAACTAAGAAAAGTCCCCATGGCCACTTATGAAGGGTAGCCATCTTGGGGTCTGTTTGATAATAAGGTCCGACAAGAAACACGTTCCAAAGGGGAACTATTTTCTTTAGCTGGCTGGAGGGAGCAGTAAAAAATGTAACACGCTCAACATCACGTGGGCTGTCATAGTTTTTAAGTAAAGGGAAAAATCCACACAAGTATAAGGTCAGTGGGAAATAAGCTTAAAGCACGAAACATATCGCTTTGTAATGTAAAAAGTAGGTTTTATAATTGTGCATTAGCTTTTCTTAATAAATCTGTGTAAAGGTGCTCACATAGTCATGTTATCAGCATAGCAACTAAAAGTAGCTTATTATATACATATTCACAATATAATTGGTGTATTGTACAGAAGATGAATGAGAGTTGGAATAGTGTTAATTGCAGATGTTAAATCCTATAAATAATAATAAAACTACCATAGTATGGAGGAAGGAACCTGCCAAAATCAAAAACAAATGACTCAATAAATAAATATGCCATTAAATGAACCAAAAATAATTAAAATAGATGTTTGTATTACTTCCCCTATCTAGCTACTCTTCTATTTAATTTCCCATTTTATTTATTTATTTTTGCATTTATTTTTAATTAATTTTTTACATTTATAGATTCATTCTTAAATTATATGTATTTATATAGTTATAGTAATTTAAAACAAATTATACTACTTATTACTTATTTTAAAAAAGACCATTTATTTATGAAATGCGTATGTTTTATAAGCCAAAATAGTGGCTCCATAATGCAGATCTATTCCTGATAGTAAATTTATTTATTTTTTTAGTTTTTTTTTTAATACTTAATTTTTTCTCTTTTTTCAAGGTTGTTTTCATATATGCAATTTACAGTTGTAATTACAATAGTTTATAAACCAATTTTTAAGTAGTTGAGCTTATAGACAAACTTATTAAGTACACTAGAGAAAAAAAAAACTCAACATTCAAAATTGAAATAAAATTAAGAAAATAAATAAATAATAATAATAATAATAATAATAATGATGATAAAAAGAAAGAATAAAGTAAAAAAAAACAAAAAAACAATAATAATACAAAAATAAGAGAGTAATAATAAATTAAATAAACAAATAAGTTAATAGAAAATAAAAAGGGGAAATTGTGTGTTTCTGAGACAGATGGGTGAAGTGTCTGCAGACGCCGTCACCCTGGATCTGCTGAGAGAAGCCAGAGAGACGGTGAGAGGCAGCCCGCTTGGCGTCATCAACACTCCCATGATCCCCTGGTGCCAGACGACCCTGCCTCTCGACGTCGGCTGCAACATCCACATTAAACTGGAGAACATGCAGAGAACTGGTTGGACGAAAAGAAAAACACTTTGATTCATCTCGCGAAACCACATCTCAGCTCGTTACTTAAGAATTGTCTTACTTTTTTTTAAATTGACAGGGTCGTTCAAGATCAGAGGGGTGGCCAATCAGTTTGCCAGGAGACCGAAGGGGGGTCATTTTGTCACCATGTCTGCAGGGAACTATGGGAAGTCTTTTGCGTATGCCTCAAAACACTACGGGTCAAAGGGCAAGGTGGTGATGCCGGAAACAGCCCCCGTGTCCAGATCCATCCTCATACAGGTTAGACATGTGACATTATGTCGGTTTATGCTGTGATTTGCTGTTATTGTATGCTCGGTAATGAAAGCGTCATTCTCGTCCTCAGAGTTTTGGGGTGGAGGTGGAGCGAGTTCCCACCTCCTGTCTGATGAATGTGGTGAACCGCTGTGTTCAGGAGGACAACATGACCTTCCTGCACTCCTATGACGACCTGGATCTAATAGCAGGACATGCGAGGTACGCTCGAGGGCTGACGGTGGATTATTCAAACTTCCATCTATTAGTCTAACAGTGGTTCTCAACCTTTTTCATGTCAAGGACCCCTAAATTGATATACATTACATGCATGTCTTTATGCACTTTTTCATATTTTTTATATACTAATTTTCTTATTTTAGTACTTATAGTTCTTTACATATATTTCGTTTATATTGTAGCATTATGTACATAATTTACATGTCACATACTCCTTTATTTCTTACATCTTTTATGTTTATACAACAGCAACTGTAACGCCCCAGTTTCCACTCGGGGATCAATAAAGTGCTCCTGATTCTGATTTCTGATTAGGTCACGGATCCCAATTTGATAATATTCCCTCAAGGACCACTGCGGGTCCCCGGGCCCTTGGTTGAGACCCCCTGTATTAGAACAAAGTCTAAACCCGTGTGTCCAGTCTAGGTATGGAGGTGCTGGAGGTGATGCCAGAGCCTGATGTGGTGGTGGTGTGCTGCGGTGGAGGCGGGCTGCTGGCCGGTGTAGCCGCTGCCATCAAACTGTCAGGCTGTGACAAGACCAGAATCTACGGTGTGGAACCAGAGGGAGGTAAAACTAACATACAGGAGTAAAAGCACGTATAAGCTTCACATGCAGAGCCACCACACATCCCAGCAGCTCACTGCTGAACTTGTTGTTTTTCTGTTTAAACTCAGCCTGCACCATGTACAGGAGTTTCATTGAGAAGAAGCCAGTGGGCATGGACACCAAGAGCATCGCCTCAGGACTTGCACCGCCTTTTGCAGGTATCATGAAAGTTGTTTCTCTCCAATCTCTCTCTCTCCATTGCTTTAAATTAGACTCTTGGAAGTCTGCAGCTGTAGTACAGAAACTTCCCATCTTAAGTCTTAAGTTAGAGGAAGACTAATCATTTTAGGTTGAAGAATTCCTTACTGTTGTTAACTATTCTTCACATCCCAGGCACTCTGCCCTTTGAATTGTGTCAGCGTTACGTGGAGGGGATCGTCCTGATAAACGACGAGGAGATCAAGGCGGCCGTGTCCGCCCTCTACAGATCCGGGCTCGTGGTGGAAGCTTCGGGCTCCGCCGCGTTCGCCGCCGTCGTTAACGACAAGATCCCCGACCTGGAAGGGAAGAACGTGGTGTGCATCCTCAGCGGAGGGAACATCGGGAAAGACGAGCTCGCCAACTTCCCTGACGACTGACGAATGTACACCGCTATAATGTGACCTGTCTTACTGTAACAAGGACGTGGACATGAATCATGATGAAACGAGTTTACATATGAACTATAATGTGAATTTTAACACTAATTTTCTATAACAAAACTCTTGATAAGCTTTTTAATTACCTCAATCTCAAGTAGATCACTATACATTTAAAGTCAATGTAATTTTGTTTGTTCCAGTGTGTGGAGCTGCAGTCGGTTTTAATAAATACCTCAATCGCATTTCATTGAGAGCATGTGAATTTTGTGTCCTCGGAAAACCTGAGAATGAGTAAAAGTAAACATCCAGATGCAAATGAAGTGATGCCATTGGTTAAAGAATTTTAGTGTTCCTACACTTAATATAAAAACAGATAATTCAAGGTGATTTAAAAGAACAAATTTATAGCAAAGCTGCATCCAAATGTTTTAGACAACCGGTACATTTAATATTCTTAGGCTGACAGGGTTCCACTGAATCTTTCATGTCACTGTTGTGGATGTATTTTTTTTTTAATCCTCTTGAGATCTTGTTGATATTTGGCCCGGAGCATTTTAGATTCATTATTCACCAACTGCTGGAATGAAACCATCACTGTCCCCCTACTGACAAAAAACTCACCTTCAACTTTTAGACACAAAAATAACTGTCAGCAAAAAGGTTCAAAGGAACGACTGAGAAGCACGAAAAGTTGCTGGTGGAACTTGAGACGGTGCCAAATAAAGTGTTATGACTTCCCTAACTGCCTCTCAAACTTTATCAGTCTGACAACTATATTGAAAATGTAAGCAGGAGAAAAGTAAATTTAAGTCCATGAAAAGATATATAAAAAATAAGATATTTTTTATTCAGCTAGGAAAATTTTGACTTTTTCTGTAGTTAACGATGATTCAAGTTTTTGTGGAGTGCAGAAAAGATAATATTTGCATGTTTTGAGACTTAAAAATGTAGTGAATATGAATATGAATCCAAATCTCATATGAAAAAAAGGAAACCATTTATTTTTATTTTCTTTTAACTCTTGTACATTTTCCTGTTGTAGCTACATGACGTCCTTGGTGGCCATCCTGCATACAACTGCGTCCAGCAGAGTCCCACACTTCTCCTCCTGAGGGGTGATTTTATACAGCTGGAACAAAGACAAAAAAGGGGTAAGATTAGAAGAAATGACACTGAAATCCATTTAGTAAGTACGGCCATAGGTGTCAGTTCTTTCAAAAAAGCAGAAATCACATTTTGGAAAGAAGCTGACAACGTTCCTCTAATCAATTCCAGCTGATGGTCACTCATTCAGATAATGAACTGTATATATAATATACTGCATGTGTGTGCATGTCCTGGATTTGACTAAAATAGTTGTCTAGCAAATCACACACAGTCTAGTCCAGATTACATGGATTGAGTCCCATAAAATGAAAGCAGAGATGGAGAACCTTTTTGATTTTTGCATGGTCTGTCAGGGAGGAAATGTCTTCCGCTGGAACCTGCCGTCCGCTCACCCTGGCTGTGATATCTGACAGAACCTGGGACTCATCTTTGTTATGAACCAAGACCACCAGGACAGACTCGTCGCCGTCAGAGCTCCCAAACCTTTTGAACGCCTCAGAAATCTGTATTAGGGAAGGGCACACAAATATGATTCATTTCTGTTTTGAGTTTATTAAAGGGGAACCTGTTATGCTTATTTTCAGGTGCATACTTGTATTTAGGGTTTCTACTACACCATATTTACCTGCCTTAGTGTTCAAAAAATGCTTTACTTTTCTCAGACCGGCTGCGCTGCAGCACCTCTTTTCACCCTCTGTCTGAAACACTCTGTTTGAGCTCCCCCCCCCCTCTCGAAAAGCCCAGTCTGCTCCGATTGGTCAGCTGGCCCGCTCTGTTGTGATTGGTCAACCGAACCAAACTCTTCGGACTTCGCTCCAGCTCCGCTCTAACTAGCTTTGTTTGACACCGTGCCAAACTAGCCGCTAGGCAGGTATTATGCAAATGTGTTAGTTGGTGACATCACTACGTTACGGAAGAAAAAGCGGGACTTCAAGGGTGTCATTTCAGGCAGTTCAGCTGGCCCACTCTGTTGTGATTGGTCAACTGAACCAAACTCTTCAGACTCCACTACAGCTCTACTCTGACAAGCTTGACAAACTAGAACGCTTGGCGGGTATCGCGTGTTACTTGGTGACATCACCACGTTACGGAAGAAAAGGCGTGACTTCAAGCGAGGCGTTTCAAAATGCGCTAAAACAGAGTGTTTCAGACAGAGGGTAAATACGGGTATATTCAGGCAGACAGTATGAGGAAAATAAAGTATTTTTTTACATTACAGCATGTAAACATGTTCTAGTAGAAACACAAAATACAAGTATGAACCTGAAAATGAGCATGATATGGGACTTTTAAACAACACAAAAAAACCCATTTCAGATCAAGAAAGAGAAAATGATGTTAGATTTTGGTTACTCACATTATTAGTAGGTGACAGGTTGAAGATTATTTCTGAGTATAAACTTCTTGTCTTCATTTTGCCACTTTTCTGTAAACTGACAGCCTTGTTAGCAGCTACCAGCACATGGAAAGGACTCACCAGCTGTAAATGAACAAGAAAGAAGTGATAAATGAAGTGCCACAGTTTCTCTGACACCTTTTACTTCCCATCTCCCATAAAAGATAGTTATGTGAGGAAAGTAATGCTGATAAATACACATAAAACAATAAGAAAAGCTCACCATGGTCGGGTTGATCAGGGCTCCGTTTATTTTACCCTCCACAGCACACTGTCTCAACTCTGACGCATTCTTCACCTCCTTAAAGAGCATTTGAGTCACTTTGTGGTCAGGAAAAAGCTCCAGTTCATGTGTTAAATGCATGTTTCACGATCTATGAAGACAATTACCGAGCTTCACGTTAACGTGTGTACACAAGGGGGAACAATAACACGGTGACACCGCTCGGGACGGAAGTTCCTGTTTAGATGAAAACAGTTCCACAAAAGCAAGAAAAATATATATTAAAGCATTTAAAGTGTGTCATATATAATTATGGTGATTACTATTAGTACTAGGAAGAAATAAAAAAAATAAAAATATTTATTATAATTTTTTCCTTTTTATATATATAAAAAAAGGAAATATATATATATATATATATTTTCCTTTCTTTCTTCCTTTTCCTCATAACAAAATAAAATAAAATTAAATATGAATAAAACAAAATGGAGAGAAAAATAAATTAAAGAAATACAAAAAGAAAGAAAGAAAAATTAATTAATTAAAGAAAGAAAAAAAGAAAGAAAGAAAGAAAAATAAATAAACAAATAAAGAAAGAAAGAAAGAAAGAAAATAATAATAATATATATACACACATATATATATATATATATATATATATGTGTGTATATATATATATATGTGTATTTTTTCCTTTTTATATATATAAAAAAAGGAAATAATATATTTTGAATTGAATTTTTTCCCTTTTTTTCTTTCTTTCTTCCTTTTCCTCATAACAAAATAAAATAAAATGAAATATGAATAAAATAAAATGGTGAGAAAAATAAATTAAAGAAAGAAAAAAATAAATAAACAAAAATAAATAAACAAAAATAAATAAAGAAAGAAAAAGAAAGAAAGAAAAATAAATAAACAAATAAAGAAAGAAAGAAAGAAAGAAAACTTTATGATCCATGATTATGGTGATTACTATTACTTCTATTATTACTATAGAGGTGATGCTAAACCATTTAGCACAACTAGGAACTAATATCTATAGAAGAGTTTCCGTTCCGGGCATGTTTCAGAAGCGCACCGCCAGCTGTCAAATATAAAAACCGTTTCACAACACAGTTCAGTTGAACCAGTGTTTCCTCCAGACTGAGGTCGTGTAGTGGGGTTTTAACACGCTGATCTCGTAGTTGTGCGGTACAGTCAGACGTTAGAACAGCTCTCTTTAGACTGTATTCAGTGTGTTCGTGGTATTTGGTCGTTAAACATGGAGAGGTTTGAAGGCTACATGTTCACTGCGCTCTGCAGCACCAACTTCCTGATCTCCTGCCTGCTGTTCTCCAGAGTCACCCGGGAGCAGAGGGAGCCCTACATGGACGAGATGTTCCACGTCCCGCAGGCTCAGAAGTACTGCCACGGCAAGTTCAACGAGGTAAAGAGGCAGCCTGGGCTGTTGTTGTTGTAGTTTAGAGGGATTAAGGTTAGCTAGCAGAGGAGCTATTGTCTTTTTAAAATGCTGTTGCAGCTTTGTGGAGCTTTTAATCTCCTTGTTGGACATGTATAAAGGCATTAGTGGAGGTTTATGTGCCTTAAGGTACTGTAGTTCCTAGTATGGGGCAAGCTCCAAAAAAAAATGCTGGATCCTACATTTCCCATGATGCACCTCGATAGTGTCTTTCCATGGTTTAGACCAGGGGTCACCAGGGGTCACCAGGGGTCAGCAACCTTTACTATCAAGAGACATTTTAGGTAATAAAGAAAAATCTGTCTGGAGCCACAAAACATTTGATCATTATGATGAAGGTAACACAGTTTATAGTCTAAGTATATAGTATATAAGTCTAATGCAGTGAGGGACAAAGAGACAATATACTACGGAGTATTAGGGCCACATTCAGGGAAAAAACATCTGAGATTTCCAGAATAAAGTCCTAATATTACGAGAATAAAGTCAGAATATTACGAGAGAAAAGGTCATATCACGTAAAATTACTACTTTATAATATGACTTTTTTTCTCGTAAACTTCTGACTTTATTTTCGTAATATTACGACTTTTTTTTCTCAATCTCAGATTTTTTTTTTTTCCTCAATGTGGCCCTTATACTCTGTCGTACCGTTGTGCCATAGACCTACAACAATGATAAATGAAAATGTAAACAAAAACAGTTATTCATCTCCACTAATTTTTTTTAAAAAATCCACAGGGAGCCAGTCTCTCTCACTGATGGTGAGAGAGATGTGACATGCAACAAACCTAAGCTGAGATAACTCTGATGACATCACTAGGTTAATTTCTTAAGACTTTGGAAAGATCCTCTAGAGCCACAGAAGACATGATGCATCTGTTTTCACAAGCAGAGGGACACTAACCAAGACAAATTAACATATCTTAAAGGGACAGTGTGTAGGATTTGGTGGCATCTAGTGGTGTGGTAGCAGATTGCAACCAACTGAGTACCCCTCCACTCACTCCCTTTCCAAGACTGCGGTGACGTGAGCCGCCGTGTGCAAAACCGTCATTCGCCTCGCTGAGACGCCATCCTTACCATAATGACACTACTTCAGAAGCAATGAAGTCAGACGGCGGCTGGCGGTACCAGCTACCTGCTAACAGATCCCCTGAAATCCTCCACACTGCCCCTTTAATTGGTGGAATGCCCCTTTAACACAGTTTTGTTCCTTCTCCAGTGGGACCCGATGATCACCACTCTCCCAGGCCTTTATCTCGTCTCTGTGGGCGTCATCAAGCCCGTGGTGTGGCTCGCTGATCTGACGGGCCAGGTGGTGTGTTCCACGGCGATGCTTCGCTTCATCAACCTGCTGTTTAACTGCGGTAACCTCTACCTGCTCTACCTGCTCATCTGCAAGCTGCACCTCAGGGAGAAGGTATTTCCAGATGATGAAGATAATCATTCGTAGGTCTCGTCATTTTCTTGTTTGCTGATATCACGTTTTCCTCTCTTCCAGACGCGAACGACCTCACGGCGTGTCCTCTCAGCGCTGTCTCTATCCACCTTCCCCGTGCTCTACTTCTTCAACTTCCTCTACTACACCGACGCCGGATCTACTTTCTTCACCCTCTTCACCTACCTCATGACGCTCTACGGCTGCCACAAGGCCTCGGCGCTCCTCGGCGTCTGCTCCGTGCTCTTTCGTCAGACCAACATCATCTGGGTTGCCTTCTGCGCGGGCACTTTGGTGGCCGCCAAGATGGACGAGGTCTGGAGGACGGAGCACACGAAGAAGAGGGATGATAAGTCCCCGCCGTCCCAGGTACCGCTGTCGCTCAGCGGCGCTAAGAAAGTGCTGCTTTTCACGCTGGAGTTCCTCACCTCACCCAGTCACATGAAGGCGGTGCTGCTGGTGGCCTGGCCTTACGCGGTGGTCGGCGTGGGCTTCCTGTTGTTCGTGTTGCTGAATGACGGGATCGTGGTGGGCGACAGGACGAACCACGAAGCCTGCCTCAACTTCCCCCAGCTCTTCTACTTCTTCTCCTTCGCCCTCTTCTTCTCCCTCCCCGTCTCGCTGTGCTACTACCGCGCTCTCCGCTTCCTCCAGTCTCTGAAAAAGCAGCCTCTGTTTTACCTCTCCGTCACGTGCGTCGCCTTGCTCCTGGTGTGGAAGTTCACCGCCGTCCACAAGTACCTCCTGGCGGATAACCGCCACTTCCCCTTCTACGTGTGGAAAAGGCTGTTCCAGAGGCACGAGCTGGTGCGCTTCCTCCTCGTCCCCGTTTACGTGTTCGCAGGGTGGAATTTTCTGGACTCCTTCAAGTCGCGCTCGCTCTTCTGGAGTTTGGCGTTCCTGGCGTGCCTCCTGGCTGCGACGGTGCCCCAGAAGCTGCTGGAGTTCAGGTACTTCATCGTTCCCTACCTGATGTACCGCCTGCACATGCCTCTCCCCTCTCTGCCCAGACTCATCGCGGAGTTCGTCCTGTACACGGTGGTCAACATCGCCACAATTTACATCTTCATCAGTAAGACCTTCCACTGGCCGGACAGCGCGGCCACACAGAGGTTCATGTGGTGAACAAAAGAGGAGTGATGTCAGGAGGTCCTGCATCTCAAACGGAGAACCACAGTACATGTGACATTTCAGAGATTAAAGAAAAGCTTCTGTTACGTCTCATTTACATACATGAGTATGACCAAATGGTGTTCGGGTTTGTGTATAGGGATCGCCAGCTTACACTGAGAATCAACATTGCTAGTAATAATAGACTGTAAATAAAGATGGACAACTCGTCGCCACATCCTCCCGCTGTACAAAAGTGAAGCCAAAATATCCTGGATACAGGAGCAGGCATCTTGAGATTTTAAACGTCATTTGGAGCCAGAGTCTGCACAGTAGTGATCGGGGGGTGCAGCAGCGGTATCGAGGACACCCAGCCGAACCAATCACGAACCGAGCGTGGCCGCAGCTTGTCAGCGAGAGAGACTCACAGCTTCCAATCATGACGTCTCGCCCCCTTTTTATAGCATCAAATAACTAATTAATACCAAACTTATCAGAAAAATTAACACTTGAACATACATTAGCATGATAAGAACTACCTAAAATGAAAAAAATGTACTTTTAGTTTGGCCCATTTGCTAACATTGAGGGGGTGGGATTTATGCTCTATACCGCAGCCAGCCACCAGGGGGCGATCAGGTTGTTTTGGCTTCACTTTTGGGGAGCTGTCACGTCGTCTATCTTTATATACAGTCTACGGTTTTAACGTGATAAGTGGTGGTGAAAATCAAAAAACATTTCATTGTGAGGTTTTTAAGGGGACATGACATTTACTGTGAATCAGTTCACAATTACATGAAAACGACAAGAAAGAGTATTAATTTTGTTTTTGGCTTTGACAATGACAATACAGTGGTGGTATCGGTGTTTGTAAAATCCGGTCTGAATTGTCTGTTTTCGATGCGAATTCACTGTATATAAAACTTGTTTCTACTGTACCTACAAGTTTTGGTTGAACTGTTGACCCCTTCTCTTTTAATAATTTCCACATTTTCTGCAGGTTTCTGGGAGTTGACGAGGCTTGGGTGTAGTTTTTTCTTATGGCTATAACTGTTTTGTACTTTAAATGTAAATACTTTATGCAGTTCTATGAATCGATCTTTGGTGAAATAACTTATTAAGAGCTGTAAATATGATTAAAGAGACCAAAAACGACAGCCATATTGTAAAGTTGAGAATTTTTATTGTACGGGATGTTTTTTGTAACGGAGTGACACCGATGGACGCATTTGACCTTTGACCAACTTTATAATTACGGACAAAATACACATGTTTCCAAATTTTTTTACCTGATTTTTACTTTGACGAAGCCATAAAGATCCACTGGAAGTGATTTAGATTTAGATGTTTTTGTTTGACATTAAGTTTATTGCTTTTGTAGTTTAATTGTTAATTATCTGTATCCCCTTTTCTGTCTGTCTATGATTCATTGTGCCTGGTTATGCTTATTTCACTGTTACTTTTCTATGTAGATACACAAGATTTAATCATGAAGTTGATCTGTCCATTCCGCTGTATCCTGCCCCCCCGCTGATGATGCAATTGTGTGTTTACCTTTGAATAAAATTGCGCAAATATGGAGTCTCAAGTCCAGTTTATTTAGAGAGCGCTTTCGGCAAATATATGTACGGGAAAAAATCAATCTAATCTAACACAAAGAGCAAAACAATAGATAAAAAAGGAAAATAAAAAGCTTTAAAACAAATGCATCACAAACTTTAACGTGGTAGCTCAACAGATCAGCCACTAGGGGGAGCTATAAGTCAAAGCTGTAACAGAGGAAGCACTAAAACATGAAGTGAATCAATCAAAACTGGTTACAAATTCAACATTAAATTATGCTTTCACAGCTGAGTAACCCCAAAAAGCAGACTTAAAAAGCTAAATGGGTTATTGTGAATCCGGCCTTGAAGCCTTGTTCTGTTTCCATTCTGTTCAAATTATCCGCACCTCTTAACAAAACACCAGCGCTTTCAAATGAAATGAAATTACAGCAAGACGAAGACAAACAAAAGCAGAAACCCAAATCTGATTAGCAGGATCTGACACTCTACAGTCTGTAATGATGATAATAAATAAAACCTGTCGATTGCTCTGCCGCTCATAGTCATTTAGAGAGTCTTTACTTTGTAAGTGAAAGCCCAAAAGAAAACAAGTAGCACAATGATTGCTCTCCGTCTCACCCGTATGACTACCAGATTCTAATTACATCAGCAGCGTGAGGCCGGCTCACAGGAGAGACTTTAATAAAAGTCAAACTGGGATGATTATACAAATGTTGATTACACTATTCAGACACTCAGAGCTGGTTTTGAAGGAGATACTGGTTGTGTTCAGGGTGGAGATTACTTGTCATATTTTCTATTCTGGCTTTTTGCTAAACCTCCCTGACTCTTTTCCTTTTCACTGTCTCATTGATTTTTACTTTGGGGGTGATGAAAGTCTTTTCTCACCACTTTGTTCTGGCATTATGAAAATTACAGTCCTAGAGGAAGGCGCTAACATCATTTATCGATCCTTTTTTTCTTCTGTCAGGATAACTTTGTCCTCGTATAATGCAGAATATCTGAGTAATCACTGATTGCATTAGGTAGAATGATGGCTCTCCCCCCCACTGTTACCAAAATTACTCAAACTGATTGGCCCTGAGAATACGGAAGTTCATTAACGACAAAAACGTTGAGGAATCAGAAAACATATCGGAGGAGTAAACTATCTCATACTCACGTCGAACTGGAAAGACAATCAGCTTTTGCAGTCAAAAATAAAGTCAAGGTATATTTCTTTATTTATTGTAAATTTATAATTAAGGGAAGAAAAAACATTTCCACATTCATGTCATAGCGAAGTACAAGTTTCCGAAACAGTGTTCATATCAACATTTGCGTCGTAATTACAACAAGGAAACTTCTGAAAGCTCTGATAAATAAATCTGACTTAAAGGTGCAGAGTGTAGGATATCTAGCGGTGTGGTTGCAGATTGCAACCAACCTGAAACCATGTTGCGAGCGTGCAGGAGAACTACGGTGGATTCAATTTATACACTTAAGAAAACATACTTATTAATATTATATTCCATTTCTGCCAATAAATCCCCCTTAATGCTACACACTGGTCCTTTAAGGTGCTCTACAACTCACGCCAGTCAAGTCCATCGTTCGATGTAATCAAACCCAAATTCAATGAATATATTGTTAAGTTGTTAATGCAGTAGTTAGTCTATCACATGACCAACTCTGTAATCATATGACTGTCTTGAATTGAACACTTGCAAGTCAGTAACAGGGGAATCTTTCTTATCTCTACCATCCGTCACGTGGACCCTCGCAGCCAAAAGGACACGGAAAGTATAAATTAAGCTTAAATGCGGGTTGTTGTTCAAAGTCTGTGGATTTTTTTTTCTCAAAGAACAAAGGACAGATTTGTAAACGTCGTAAATGCGGATCAGGATCATGCGTTCAAAGCTTATATTTGTTATGTGCATATTTAATAGTTTTGTCGGTAATAAACTTCCATACAACATGTGCAGCACTAATTGCAAGTCACATCTGAAGGTATATTTGTCACTGATTTGCTCCGAATAGAACTGTAGTATTTCTTAAGGATGACATGTTTCTTCTTGCAGGTATGCACCAAACACAATGCAAACTTTTCTCCCAGACTTTTAACTTAAGCAGCATCAGAGGCTGCCATTAGAAAGGGAAGCTCCAAGTAAGAGACATTTGTTTTCCGGAGCCAAAGGTGAGGACAGGACAAGCACAGAAAAGACACCGAGGTAGATTTGTTTTTTTTAAATGTAATCGGAGTTTGCTACTTAATTCATTCCCCGAGGTGACATAAAAGTTGCATGAGCGGAAAATAATTGGGATGAGAAAAGATGGAGGGGGAGGAGAGGATGAGGAGGATGAGGAGGAGGAGGGAGAGAAAAACACAGATTCACAGGTATGATATGACAGCACGGAAAGAATCTCATTACAAAAGAGGTGGATATAATTACTGCAGTTGCAGGTTTATATAATATATAATCTTCACAATCATGTAAGAGAATCAACTTTTTAGACTCATCTATGTCACCGTGTACTTTTATAAAAACATATACTGTAACACACTGCCCACATGTGCTCTGTGGATATGGACAGGTTCACTCTGAAAGACCCGAAGCTGTTGAATGTGCAACAGCTGTCATAACACCGGTGTTATTCTCTGTACTGTATCTGTGGCGATCTGAGCTCTTTTGTTTCTACTGAAAGCAAAATCTTTAAAATTGTCTCTTAGCATAGCTGGGCTCAGCAGCTCTCAGCAAACATTACTAAAACAAGAGTAAATAGTGCATTTGGTTGGGGACTATTTTCAACTAAAAACACTGAATACCATCAGACTTATCCTTTAAATCAATTCAGTTCACGCTCGCGGTGTTTTGTAATGACAGATCTCCCACTTACCTGATTAACTGAAGCACTTGGCAGCCTGAGAAGATCACGCAGGTGTAGAAAAGTAAAAAAAGAAGTGAATATCTGAGCGGATACAGTGTTCAAAATGAGATGTGTGTTGGAGAATTTAAAGGAGCTATATACTTTCTGGATATGAAAGTGGTTGGCTGCAGGTGGGGTCGCCAATTTATGGTTGCTTCACCAGACTTGTGGGTAAATAGTACTCACCACAGGTAAGGCCTAGCACCTTAAAGGTACAGTGGGTTGGTTGCAGATTGCAACCAACTGAGTACCCCTCCGCTCACTCCTCCCTTTCCAAGACAGCGGTAGCGTGTGCAGTCGAGTGCAACACCATGGTAATACCGTTCATCCTTACCATAATAACACTACTTTAGGAGCAATAGAAGTCAGACGGTGGCTGGTGGTACCACGGTTTTGCACTCTGCGGCTCATGCTACCACAGTTTCACAAGCGTGTTGTAGGACTACGGTGGCCTTCAGGTAACATAAAACTGTGAAAGGCCCTCCGTAGAGCCAATATTTGGTTTGTCCAAAGTGTATTTATGTTGACAACCAAGGCCAATTGTCTATGTGGCAATGACAAGTTCCCAACCACATACATAAATATTTATATGTAGAAACGAATCTCACAAGTAACTTCATCTCTTTTATAATAATAAAAAATACTTCTTCAATTATAATAAAATATGTAATGAGGAAATGTGTATAAAAGGAGGTTTCAATGAAAATAAACCATTAAACAAAATAAAATAAAGCCTGCAGGCAATCAGAACACCCTGGGTGCACAACTCACCGCCTCTTTTAAGCCCTAAAGAAAAAGGGTGTCGTCACACCGAGAAGGGAAATGCACCAAGTTGTTCTCAATTGTTAATTAGGAGCCAGTCCTCACGCCCTGCACAACAGGTGACCTGAATAACCCTCCAATCAACTCAGGGGAATTGTGACATTCAGTTAAAATGCTTTGGGGGAAAAGGGAAATGACAGCGAATGACGGATTACCACACTCCGTTTAGTTTATAGCTCCTTTAAGGAAATATGTGACACGACTGAACAAAAAGGGAACACATCGGTATCAGCAACTCATCCGATACCTCACATTGTATTACCGAACTATTGCCTTCGGAAGCAATGCACCGCCTTTAACTGTCAGTGTCATTATTTCAAAGGCGAGGCACATGCCATTCCTGATAATTATCATCACCCCTACAGTGGGCGGTTACAACAGAGACCTTTTCATTTTCCACTCTGCCTCTTCGGAGCACGGGGGTCCTGTGAGTTATAGAGCTCAGTATACATGCCTCTCTTTTTAGAAGGACTCGTGGTCACCTTAAGGCTTCTTTACAGTATTATTTCTCTGGTTGAGTGTAGCCATTTGATCAATAAACATAATAATCTGCTAATGGGAATAAGCAACAATGACATGATAAGATTTTTTGATACTAGCGTAAAAAGTTTAGCCACTGCAAACACTGATCTGACCTTAGAACCAGCATCAGAGACCAGAAATTCAAGCAAAATGTCACTGAAACTTCACCAGAAAGGCCCGGGTATATACCTTCAAGTTGAATGTGTTACTCAACAGTTGCCTGTTTGAACTCCCAGCAGACATGGAGCAACATTAGCATTCATTTGGAGGCATATTTCCTGGCTTCGATAAATCGTCATACCAATTATAACTTTAACGTCCCTGTTCCGTCTGTGCGGAGCAGCAACGAGCGAGTGTGTGGAAGTGTGTGGAGTCATCGCTCCGCGCACTCGAGGCCGTCGCTGTCAGATGATCTTCCAACTCCTCCGACACTCTCGACCCTGTCGCTGTGCATCAGTCTGCTTCCTACGCACACGTGTCCACATGTCAACACACATACATGTATTCACATTCACATGTAGAGAAACTCAGCACTCTCAGATAGCCTCCGTACAGTACATGTATCTGGAGAAATCACAAACAATGAAATGGAAATTCACCAGATTCCCCCACTGACCTATTATACCATCTCTTTCTCTCACACACACATAAAAACGTACAAGTCAATGAGGCTCCTAGCACCCCCATGCATCTGCCTCCTGTCTCACTGCATAATGCATTGCTAGCCGAGGTGGAAACACACTGTCGCACACTTAACGCTTAGCCGTGATGCATAATGTATCAAGCCAGGTTAGGGAGAACAAGCGGCCTCATATGTGCTGCTAATTGAGACAAAAGCAACGTTTCTGTGTGAGTGTGTGTGGTATCTAATTAAACACAACAAGCGCAATAAAAACCATCAGTCATCTGAGTGGCCCAAGTTACCATTTTGTCTCACTTAGCCCTGTTAGTGTTTGTGGACTATAATGAAGAAGCACGATCAGCGTCGCAGCTCTTCATCTGTGTGTTTTAATTTGATTTGTTTCAAATGAGCAGAAATGAAACAGAGCCAAAAGCATTTTCACTCTCTCTCTCTCTCTCTCTTCCCATTATCTTCAGAGATCGCTACTCAATTATCCCATTATCTTGAGATATCAAACTTCGTTTTCACATGATCACGACTTAATTATCGCTTTCTGTAATTATGATGCAAATCAGATTTTGACAGTAAATTGTTTCCTTGTGATTTAATTATGCTGCAGTTTGAGCCTCGATCGCACCTTCAACTAAGTAAACGCAAGAAACAGATGGAGAAGCGGAGGACACCATGTGTTACTGTGACACGTCAAAAAGACTTTATTCTACAAGTCTCACGGTAGCAACGAGTTCATAGTTTTTGCAAAAGAACGTGATAGCACACAGGCAGAGGAAACAATACTGCAATATCCAATACGCAACACCGATCCAATGGCAAGTATTACGAGGACCCAAATCACAGATACTTTCTATTATTAAAAGCAGCTCATATACTATTATGTGTCATAATTTATAGAGTACATTCATAATAGGCTCCTTCTGAATTGATTTTCATTACTGCTAAGCAGAGATGTGGACTCGAGTCATTGTGACTTGGACTTGAGTCGACTCGAGTCACTGTGACGACGACTTGACAGATAATAAATTACTTGAGACTCGACTTGGACTTGGAAGTTAAAGACTCGTGACCTGACTTGACTTGAGACATGATGACTCAAATTAAACTAGTCTGTGTTCATCATCATGTTTGCTACTAAGTGATTTAACAAATCACATACATGTCAAAACACAGTTTTAATGATAATTACAGTGTGAAATGTCTGAACTAATGAGGTGATGTGCACATGCACATGTGTGTGCTCGTGCACATGCACACAATAGCTAACCTGACTCACCAGATAGATTGTTACACAGAACCATCTGAGAAGCCGTCTTTGAAAACTGTTTGGAAAAGGGCAGGCACTTTAAAAAAAATATATATATAGTATAAATAGTACGACATTCCGTGTGTCATTAGGACGCATTTTAGGCTTTTGGCGTGTCATTTGGACGCCACACAACCAAACTACGGTAACATCCGCAGGTAGGTTGAGGCAACAAAACCACTTACTTATGATTAGGAAAAACGGGCTTAAAATAAGTACGTAAGTTCGTCAACCAAGTAAAATATGTACGTAAACAACGTGACATAAGTATGGAAAACACGTCACAAGTTAGGGATAATGTGCAGCGAGTCGGTCATTGTTGTGAAATAAACCCAGATAGGGCCATGTTAGCGGAGGGGGCATCGCTTATTACACGGCTACTTACTTAAGAAATCAATAATTTGACATCAAAATGGTCTTCCAGAGCCTGAGATCAGAACTTCATCCATAGCAACGGTCTGTTATACATAGCAACGGTCTGCTATACATAGAAATTACAGACCGTAGAACGCCGTGATTGACCAATCAGAATTGAGTATTATAATAATAATATAATAATAAACTTTATATATATATATAGCACTTTTCTAAACAAGGTTACAAAACGCTTTTCCGGAAAAAAAACAACCCAAAAAACTGTAAAAACGCAAAAAACAGTAAATCAGCAAAAAAGAAAATACAAACAACAGAGGGATTATAAAAACAAAAAACATCTGGGGATAAAATACATCTTTTTAAAAGGCAGAATAAAATGGCCAAAGAGGGATGATAAAAGCCAGCATCATATTAAATTATTAGTATTCAACAAAGCTGTGTAATAAACTTCAAACATGTGACAAACGTCACTGACGTAACTTGCAAAACTTGTTTCGAAAATAGCAATACGTGCCACACCGCTCACACCTCTGCTTTTAACACAAATAGAAATCTCATTTGGACATATGCTGTAAGAAAAATATTAAATACACAAATCCAAATTTAAAAGTTACATAATGAAACTACATGAACCTGAACACAGCAGCAGCTATACCTGCCAGCACCTTTAAGAAAAAAACAATTACAGTCCACGAGGAGCATGTTCTATTTAAATAAGAGCGGTGGGAGTTCAGTGGGCGGAGTGGCCAAAACATGTGTTTTGTTTTATTAACGGCACACAGTAATTATGCAACCTGCCCACATTCATATCACTGTTTCCAGCACGCTGTCTGTAAAACTTTCCTGCCGTTGTGGGGGAGGTGTGTGAGAGAATTCTTTTTAGGGGTGTCCTGATGAGACCTTCAGGTTTGCAGAAATGAAACTCTGCTCATAGTATTGCACCGACCACCTGAGTTTCTTTCCTTCTTCTTAATTTCTGGGGAATATTCAAATGAGATCCAACTTTAGCTCCGTCTCCGTAACAGGTTGCTAAGCTACAGGCTGTGTCAGGAAGTGACAGGCGAACATAATTACAACCCCGGCTGACAGACACCGACCACAGTGTTCATTAGACTTACGCAAGCATTAAGACATCAAGTCTTTTGAAAGGACTAAAACCTCACGCAGCCTTTTGCATCGGCTAATTACCACATAATCATTCGGTGAATAAGTATTTAAACAATTAAGGAGCAAAGGAATTGTGTCTCGTTTTCCTTACAGTACGGATGTTATTATCTGAGCGCTGAGTCTCATGCACGCTGTCAGGTTGACTTGTTATTTTCCTGCATTGTGAGCATCGTATCCTCCAGGTGCAGCTTGCTATTGGTGGCCTTGATGTTTGTCTGTTAATGAGCACTGTTACTCCCTTGTGCTGTGTGTGTGTGTGTTTGTGTGCATGTGTGTGTGTTCGGATACGCTCTCTCTCTCTCTCTCTCTGCTGGCGTTGCATTAGAAGTTGATTGACAGTGATATTAGCACCTTTCCCTCACTCTGCCTCTCTTCAGACCCTCAATCAATCCATCCGTCGCCTCCCTTTGGCCTCAAGGGACGCTGGGAAAATAAAGCTATTTAAAGCAACTAGAGGCATGCACAAGGCTCTCCCCTTTGTTCAGTAAAAAAATAACCTTTGCATTACAAACATCCAATGCATACAGTGTGCTAAAATCATCATCTGACTCTTCCATGGGTTTTAAATCTTGCAGATTATACATTTAGTATCAGAAGACAATAGTTTAAAGATAGGGTCGACGATGTTGGAAAGCTAGTATAATTTGAACGTAGCATCGCCTCAGGAGCTCCGTCTAAACCCAACCCCTCCCCTCGGGGCTCCTTCCAATGTCTTGTGTTTTTGTTTTGTCTCTGTGCTCCTCACACTGCTCTGAAATGAGTGTTTGAAGTTGTTGTTCTCTTCCTGTATGATTGTGTATTTTGGGCTGTGAGTTCTGTCGAGCTCCTCTGAGTGCACAAACAAACTACGGCCGGACAAATCCAGTATAAACATAAGACTCGCTGTTGTGCTGCTGAACCTGCTGTGGTAGAGTTGTGAGGAATTTCAAACCTGTCACACAACATGTAAACGAGCAGGGACTTTATCTAGTGAAAAGGAAGGTTTGGCACAGTTTCCATGTCTCAGTCTGCCTCAAGGAAGGACAAAGGAGTTGAAACTAAAAGGTTAAAAAGGTTAAGAGAAAAGAAACTACATTAAAAGTGAAAACAAGGAGGGTGTATGTGCTGCTATGCTGTTCTATGACAAAGAAAAAGAAACCAAACTGTGACCAAGCAAACGAGAGACTGGGTGACTGCTACTAACTTAATGGTGCCTTGAAATGAAACTCGTGAGCTCGGATTACAACATGGGAAGTCGTGTACACGATATGCTCGGCGTTCAGATGGTAAAGTCGAGAGAACACCGCTGCTAAGCAACGGCAATATCAAAGCAGGTAACATAATGCAGTAAATGAAAAAAGCATAATGACAGACATTATAAAATTATGAAGAAAAACAATGTACGACTAAAATTACAATAAATTAACTTATTATGCACCGAAAAATTAACTTCCATGGCCTCAATCATTTCTGACAACGTCAACAAACACGTCACAACGCGTGAACTTTCAGAAACTTTCCACTTACAAGATCGTGAATACCACAAGAGGGGGGCGTTCATATGGACTCTTCTCGTGAACACGGTAAACACGACAACATTTGAAGTCACCGTTAAGTAAAGCAGCATGCAATCAGACCAGGTGAGTTGAATTTCTCCATGCCCCCACACTGTTGCAAAGAAAGTCTTCAGTCTTTATGGTGAATACCAACACATGATAAAGTTTGAATATTACATTTTAAAACTTGTGCAAAGCAAATCTAAAGTTTTCCCAGCAGACACCAAAGTAATCTCAAGGCTGCCACAAATGGAACGGAATTAATAAATATTGCGTTTGGTGGAACATTTGATATCTGAGTGCCATTTACATCACGACTAAAATAAATCTTTATTCCCTCGGACATATTACCGCCCACACACACACACACACACATACCCTTAACACCGTCCTCTGAGATATAGAATCCTTCCCTCATTGCCGTCCTATTTCATTTAGATGTACAAACTTAATTTAAGCTCTAATTTCGCTTCACCTCGGGCCGCCAAAGCCACAATTTCAGGCTTGATTTCGAGCGGGGCCAAACGTGAAGCCAACGGAGTGGGATTTGTTTTGCAAATATATGCAAATGTAGATCTGTAATAAGGCAAATTCATCAGCCAATTCTGTCCGCTCTCTAAATGTATGAGTGTATTTATGACGGGGGAAATGGACGGGTCGACACGTGACATCTATTTACTACATGAGAGGGCTGATGGTGATTGATTGGGGCAAGCAGGACACTTGATTACATCTGTCAACATCTTGATTATCAACATAATGTTGACACATGTACTGTGGATGTCTTACTTTATTTTCACTCGAGACAAGCCGTCCATTCTGAAATGAGTCCACGCTAACAATACGCAATATCCCACTCCTTTTTTCACACATTTTTTTGCTTGAAAAGTGAACAGCACCAATGTGTAGTATATTTAACAAGTAATTAAAAGGCTACAACTTTAATTCACAGTAAAACTTTGTCTGATGTTTACTTTGAAATCTCTTTTGACACCCTTTGTGTTGCTTCCCGAGGAGATAATTGGCGTCCATATGCTGTGGGCTCTCCATCTTCGTCTATAGAACAAGCTGTTTACCTTAATAACAGACCGTCGACTTACAGTATGTGACAGATCATTATGTGTTTATCTTATCAAGCCAGAGACGGACGGGTGCGCAGTGGGAGGGAGTTTGAAAGGAATAAAGTTAATTGCGACTCTCAGGCATCACGCATGGCAGGTGAAGACAGATGAAGACAAGTTACCACGTAAACAGCAACTCATATGGACACATGTAACGGTGATTAGAAAGAGAAAGTGAATGTAGTCATTATATAGTGAGTTTTTATACATTTGTGAAATGCTAGAAAAGCATCAAAATAGCAACATAAAGACAAGAACAAGTCCCTGATTGCTTCTATTCATGCACCAACCAACGTACGAAAAGACCCTCGGTTCCCGATGTTTTGGGCCTTAAATCAAAACACCCCTCTCTACACCAAAGGGTGATTATTCCTTTTCAATTTATTTTATTTCGAGGGAAAAGTATCCAGTATTTTGCAAAAAGATCATCTCGCAAGCCTCCAGACTTGTTGCAATGTCTGGCAAAAAGTCCCAAATACTCGAGATTGGTGCAGTTTCTTTGGAGAACAAGCATGAAAACATCTGCACACTTTTTTTGCTTTACAGAATAAATAGACTTGGTCGGTTGTAACATGGTCTCAAAAACCTACTTGTATTTCATTTAGGTTCAACTTCCAGGGAATAAAATGACTTGATTTATTTAATACCTGGTTGTACATAAAGTTTCAAACACTGAATTGATCTTTGCCTGTTTTTATTTGAAGAACATTGAGTCTGTCGTATGACATGTGCTATATAAATAAAAATACTCCCTTTGTTGCTAAGAGTTATATGAAAAAATTGATACCACTCAGCGTTAAGCATTAAGCTAGAACCGAGAGGTGATTAAGTATTACCGTAAAGACTGGAAGCAGGGAGAACAGCTGGCCTGGTTTTCTAAAAAAAAAACTTAATTTACGTTTGTGTTTGACGTATCACAAATATGTTTCTAATCAAAGTCCACGGAAGTCTGTGTAGGTAGGAGGGTTGGGTTGGGTTGGGTTGGGTTGGGTTGGGTTGGGATGGGTCAAACAAACACAGGACTTTCACCCGGGAGGCTGCTGTTCACGTCCTGTGTGAAACCAAAAGTCAATGTTGACTTATTTTAAATTACGTCCGTAACGTAACAAATGTAACAAATGTTCTTATTTTAAGCCAAACCATGATGTTTTTAATAAACCTAACCAAGTTGTTTTGTTACCTAAACCTAATACGCTTCCCTCAAAACGTAATTGAGAATGCAGTTCAGTTGTATGGGAATGTAATTTTGAAGGAGACAGGGTTACATTGATCCTCGGCAAAAAAGCAAATGAATATATTTCCCAAAATGTCAAACTATTCTTTTTAAGTATTTCATAAGCTTTGACCTTTATTAACCTCTCTCATAGTAGGAAGACATTCACGGCTGCTGCAAAACTCCGCAACCCTTCCGTCACTCTGAGTGGCAGCAATGAGACTGAGAATATCTTAAAATGCTGATAAAAAAACAAGCTGGATCGTGACTTTTTGGAAAATCAGGGATCTCAGCACCTGTCAAAGAACTCGCTGGGTTTTGATGAAGAAGCCTATCAACCCCCCCGGCAGATAAACAGACACATTTTGGTATATTTGTGTGACGGGGCTTTGACAGTCTCGCTAATTGCCTCTTTAAAGTATGTGCCAATTACTCTCAGGACAAAATATTTTTCAATTTTTTTATATTCTAGGAAATAGATGCCACTTCAGCAGGCGGATGGAAGGTTTCCACCGCGGCTGGGTGGTAAATCTGAAGGATTCAGAGAAACAGAAGGATGATATGAATAAATGTTACGTGTTTTGCAGCAGACTAGTGGTCCTGTGTCCGTGTGGGAAGACTTTCATGTACTATAATTATCCTATCAGAGGGAACAAACCACATATTAGTCCTAATAAGCTATGAATGGAGAGAGGAGAGAAAACAACAACCACGAAGGAACGGATACAAAATATGTAAAGAGCAAATACAAAACGAAAAAGCTCCGACAACTTCTGTGTTTAATATGAATATTTATTTAAAAATCCATAGTTCGATACAGAAATAGTCATCTATTATATGTATTATCAGACAATCAGTACTTCAGCCATGCTTTCTCTGATTAATCACGGTTCAAAAAAGTACAAGATAATTATTTTTCCATAATTGAACTTGTGCAAAGAAAGAATCCACTAGAAAGCAATAGAAACACCGACACAAAATAGATAACGATTAAACTCCTCGAAACAATTCATTTTTCTGAAGAAGGCGTCGCAACAATTCCAAGAAAATCAGTGAAAGATTTAAGGCCATTTTGTACAGTTAGATTTTCATATAGATTTTTTTTTAATATATATATATATATTTCAAAACACGCAGTTTTTAACAAAAGGAACTGGTGCATCCTTTGTAAAACTGTACATGCAAACATGGTGCACGTTGTTAAGAAGATATGACGAGCATACAATATATTATTTGGATAGCTTCAGTAAACAAAGATCTTATGTGTGTTTACACCTCACATGGTCTATTAAAACACTCGTATAAAGGCGCCGCACGGGCACATACATACTCGCACACACACACACACACACACACACACGCAAAGTATACTTATATCAAACGCATGCACACACACACACACTCTTAGGGGCTTGGCAAAGTTAGTGAGCTGTTGCACTATGGTGGAAAAATGATGGAAAGTTAAAATAATAATATTAATACCCGTCCATCCTAAACAGACCAACACAAAATAACTGGCACGAATGACTATGGCGATAATGTGTGTATGTGTATGGAAGCAAAAAAGGGCCAAAAAAAAAAATAAAAAAAAAATATTAGCAAATGAATATATTTTGAAATTGAAGAAATGCTGAAAAAAATACCATTGAATTAATATTACTGAAATATTTTTATTTGAAACCATCTGAATTAACATGTTTTGACATCCCCTTTTTGAAATTTAAGTTTTGCAATTTTTTTTTTTCCCCCCCAAATCCACAAATTCAGATAGAAAATTCACATGATTGCTTATCCTTGGTAGCCCCGATGTTAAAATTTGCATTTTGAATTTTGGTGTCTGAATTTCACTTGTTTTTTAATGGATTTGAATTTTTAGATAAAAAAAGTACCAAATAGTTCTGAGCAACTTGAACGTTGTTCGTATTTCGGCCGCTCCCGTTAGGGGTCGCCACAGCGGATCATCTGAGATCTGATTTCATGATCCTCATATTTGATTTGGCATAGGTTTTACGTTATTTAGGTTTGAGTGGTTTAAGAATTCAAACCACATAAATTCAGATAGTTTCCATAGTAAAATATTTAAATGCTATGCTAATTTGATAGTATTTCAATCACAACATTAAATATTCTGCAGTGATGACATTTCAAAGGTTTCAAGTCCGTGTGGCCTTTTTTTGCTTCCATACCGAGTCCCGTCCTCGGCGACAAGACTTGTCATTAAATTTGGGGAAACGAGCATGAAGTAAAAGATGCCTTTTCCTACTTGATTTGCTGAAGAACACGTGATTTGAAACAGGAGGTAGTTAGCCGTTCAAATGGCAAGACGGGGGGTTTCAATCTAGTCAACCAATGTTAGCTAACTTTAGACAGATACTGTATTGCTGTGTAACTGACATTACGGAGTCCGTTTGACTCATTACAATTTACATTTTAGCAGTAATTTAGCAACTACAACTTTGATAAGTACAATGTTATCATAACCGATAGAACCAATAGCCGGAAAGACATAAATAAACGTTGCAATAAACCATAATTTTCCTTAATATTATCCCGTAGTCGTCACTTGTTGTCCACAGTGGCTGCCCAGCCCGGTCTCACCAAAATGGCTTGTGAATGACGCGGCAATTTGTAAGTCATTTCGTGCACAATAACAACACCGTTCTTGTCTTTGGCGTGTCATTTCACGCCGTGTAGTCTGTACTGACTGCGATGTAAACGCACCCGCATAAATATGCTGCGCTCAGAGCTAGTGACGTAGAATAAAAAGTTTGGGTCCAACAAACACAGGACTTTCAACCAGGAGTTCTGAAAAGTGTTGTTGAGTTATTTTGAAGTTGACGTTTGTGACGTGTTTTCCGTACTTGTGTTACGTTGTTTACGTCGGTATTTTACGTACTCATTTCAAGCCCAACCATGATGTTTTTCCTAAACCTAAATGTGGCTGTTACCGTAGTTTTGATGCCTAAACATAACCGCGACAGTTTCACAGTAACGACGTCTGAAATGACACGTGAAAAGCCAAAAACGCGCTATCATGACACGTGGAATGTCCTTAAAATGTCCTACTTTTTTTATACGCCTTGCCATGAGTTCACGTTAGGCTGCAGCAAAAGGCTTGCTTTTATCTATACACAAAAATGTGTCTCTACCAGAAGGGATTCATGCTAAATTGTCACCGAGCACAAACATCAAACACTGAGCTGACTCCGCGCGAAGCAGTCCCACCCAAACATAATATCTTCCCTGACCCCCCCGCAGCGTTGGATCTCTAACAGTTTGGAGGATGCGAGTCTTACAGTATATCTGCTGAGGCAGTAATGAGCTCCTCACTTTGACCTGCAGTCCTAATGATGTGTCCAGCTACGCTTTGAACGTGTGTGCCGGAGTGCGACTGCACCGGCTAAGCAAACACACGTACAGTCAGTCCACTCTGCTACGGTGGCTATACAGGAGGGGAATGTGAGAAAACAAAGATGAATTTAAGGATATTAAGCAATAAGTCAAGGCAGCAATGTAAGATATTAAAAACAAAGTGTATAAAATGTCAGTTACAAATAATCATGCTTGGTTACTCCACTCTGTAGTGTTTTATAAGACATCTGAGTTGCAGTTTTAGCGATAATGTCAGCGTGGTCCGGTGTCTTTGAGCCACAAGGAAACTTTCCACTGCTGTAAATACCCCAAAAAAGTGTAGAAAAGTGTAGCAAATTTACTCTTTAAACATCTCCTCAAAAAAGGAGCGTAGCAAGAATTATGTGTCTGGCACTGCCACAACTTTGTTAAATACTTTGACTCCGTAATCAGCTGACTATTTCACATAAAAAAATCTTGGAAATCTTGTTGGCAACACCAGAAAATGGCCATAATTAAGCAATATGTAGAGACATTAGTGCAACCAATAGCAGCAACTCAGCACATATCATTTGTTTTTGATACACAATGTGTGTTGGGTTGATAATACATCATGATTTCATTAAAAAGTCTTCTATTTATAAGACATTAGAGTTAGTTAGCAGATGATATGGTGGTCATGAGCTCTACAGTAAGTCACACAAAATAAATAATAATGATATTAATGTTTGTGCCATAATTTTAAGACTACTTCAGGGTGTCAATGCTTAAATATCCTTTCACATTGTCATGATCCAATAAATGTTCCCGCTTCTTGTAAGACTTTTTAAACATTTCATATAATGTTGTTTTAAAATAAGCTGTGTCATACAATACATTCACATTTAACGTATCCTTTCATCATCGAAACATACTTTTCAATAAAACAATGAACAATCCTTCAACATTCATGACAAAAACACAACTCATTCTTCGTTAGACGCCGTTTAGAAAACATTAAATTAAATTGTTAAATCGGAGACTTGTCGGACAAACTCTGTTTAGGAATCACGCAAATCATCCTTTTACACATGATTGGCACATATTAAGAATATACATCCAAAAAAACTAAACATATAAAAAGCTGTATCAAAGCTAAAAGGTGCAATAAAAGGTACAAAATCAAATGGAACAGAAAGCCAACGTAGGGAAAGTGTGTTTTTCTCTGCATTTTTGACCACTGGGCTCTTTATGCTCAAACGGTATTTTCGTTTGAGAGCAGCTGCTGTCGTTTTCAAACATGGGGCGGGGATGTGGTGTTGGACGACACGATGAGACGAAACCCCTGGGCACGTGGGCATCATATTGCCAAGGCAGTTTGGAGAACAGAGACAGAGAGAGAGAGAGAGAGAGAGAGAGAGAGAGAGAGAGAGAGAGAGAGAGAGAGAGAGAGAGAGAGAGAGAGAGAGAGAGAGAGAGAGAGAGAGAGAGAGAGAGAGAGAGAGAGAGAGAGTAGCTGTGCTTCCATTCAGAAGTCAAATAAATGCTACACAAAAATATTAAATGCTGAAAAACAGAAATTGCACAATTTGAATCTTCATCATTTTGGCTAAAGCAAACAAACAATCTGGCATTTTGAAATGTAAAACATTTGTTCTTAAATGTTTGCTAATGTGGCCAATACTTCATACTCTGTTTCTTTGAGACGAAGCACAAGACTAAGAGTCTACAGCCATGCTGACATGCTCACATGCTGTTTATCAGGTATAACGTTTACCACTAAGGAGTGTCGCGATGCACCGATATTGACGTGATATTTTAAAAATAAAATATTAATATCACGTTAAAAACACACATATGATAATATCATATAAATAATCCGGCGCCTCTTAAATCATTTTATATATACAGTTACGGTAACAGACTCTCTCTCTACCTCCCTACTATCGTATTTTGAGTGTAATTAATTTGCCAAAAAAGTGACAAAATAAACAATAATAACAAAGTTAAAGAAGAATTTGACTGATAGCATTATTATTGTTATTTTAAAATTTTCTATGATTAATTGATTGATTTTATTTTTGGGTTTATAAGTTAATTAGTCAACTAAGATTTCTTAAACAGGTAAGTCGTTTTTTTAATGTTTTTTTCATGATGAATGATTTATTTCTAAGAAACTTGTGAGCACATCTGGTAAACACCAGATTTAAAGTGGTGCTTCTGTGTGAAACTTTAACAGATCTGTCAATTAAATCAAGTCATCCATTAGTTGACAAAATTGTGTTAATGATTGTTAATCAACTAAATTCTTTTAGTGAAAATCTAATATCATGACAGCCCTATTTACCATATTCATCATCTTAGTTTAGTGTGTTAGCGTGCTAATATTTGCTCATTAGCACTAAACACAAAAGCTGAGACTGACGGACACGTCAATAATAGTTTTGCAGGCATTTGGTCATGAATCAGAGGAAGTCAGAGGATCACTAAAGAATTACAATTCATCCTGAGGGAAACTTGAATGTTTGTACCTAATTTCATGGCGACCTATCGAATAATTGATGAGATATTTCAGTCTGGACCAAAGTGGTGGACGGACGCTGCCATCTGTTGAGCCATGCTGCTAGGCAAGACTCAAAAACAACAGATGCATTTGGAAATAATAATAGTATTGCACATACTGGCTTTTTTTTTAAGATGATGGACACCTCAGGGGTATAAAATCTCTGGGAGACAGAGTAGAACAGATGTTATACATTTCAAAATGCACAAATGTTAATTTGGGCCAAAGTGAACTGAAAGGAAATTTCCTTTGCTGTTCATCACATTCTGCAATGAAACTCCTCCCTGTTCGAACAATGAGCATTAAATCATGCATTTTCTATTCAGCTCGAACTTTGAAAAGAAATGTTGGATGGAAACAGCTAGTAAAAGTGACAGAGGAATAAAAGAAAGAGAGAGACAGAGAGAGATAAGAAAAGCTGCAACAGGGAGACAGATAGACAGACTTCTCAGGCCTGAGAGCAGTGCAGACAGACAGACAGACAGACAGACAGACAGACAGACAGGGTGAAGTGACAAATGGAGATACAGGCAGACAGACACTCACCCCCCACAGACAGACAGACAGACAGACAGACAGACAGACAGACAGACAGGCAGACAGGCGGATGGATGGGTAGAAGAGGTAGTGCAGGGCCACTATATGCATGCACTTGACTGAGGCTACACTCATGCAAAAGGTTAATACAAACACCAGAATACGGTACGGTACGGTACGGTACAGCACGGTACGGTACGGTACAGTAGGGCTACCAGGACCTGCACTGCTGCTACCTGACACACACGCCAGGAGAGAGAGAGAGAGAGAGAGAGAAAGAGAGAGAGAAAGAGAGAGAGAGAGAGATTCATATTGAAATTATGTGTATATAAAAGTATCAACAGTAAAAATCCTTGTTAGTGTTTACTGTAAACAATGAGTGAGTTGGAGAGAGAGAGAGAGAGAGAGAGAGAGACGGAGATAGAAGAAGTTACTCATGTCCAGTTATTTACAGAGAAAGTGAATTTAAGATCAAGTGATTCCTTTGTTTTTGTCTGGAGACATTCTCTTTACAGTGTTTCCAAAGCTGTCTTTCATTTCCTCTCTTTCATTCCTTCGTTTCCTCCCGGCTTAAAAATTCTCCGAGCTCTCTCCGAGGCTTGTCCTGGTTTCCCCCCGGGCTCAAAAAAATAATAAATTCCAGACATTAACAGGAATGCTTGACAGTGGAAGTAAACAGACTCTCATTGGCTTTTCCTGTCCTCAAAAAGCGACACTCCCCCGGCCCGACATGCAGCTTCCTGAACACATGATCCACGACGACAAGGCATGGAGAGCGGCTTCAGGGAAATTGGAAGTATTTCGCGCGTAAAAGTTCAGCTGACCACCGACTCCGAAAATCATTCTTCCACACCCCCACCTCTCCGGCTCCTCATATCTGGGTTTGGATGGGTGGCCCTGGCGGCGTGTAGGGAGGTGGCGCTGGCGACGGCTTGATCCCGCGGGTTCTCATGTAGGAGAGGAACTGGTCGGGGATCTCGGCCAAGACGTCTTTGGCGAGCCGGGCCATGCTCAGGATGTGGTTCCCCGTCCGGTCGATGTAGTCCCTGAATGGGACAAACTGGGAGGGAGGAGAGGGAAGAGAGGGAGTTAAAGTGGGAAACTTATAGCACAATATCATGTATGTACTGTAGGCATCAAGGAGTCAGCTGGAGACGAGTGAAAATCAACATTCACTCGTAGGAAATGAGAAGCCTGCTTTTGTTTACGTCTATCTGAAATCAAGGATCCACTGTTTCAAAAATTGCGAACAATTTTGAGTCGAAAACCTGCCGCTGTTATCATTGTAAACTGCATATTCACTTGTGCAAGAATGGAAAGTTTTACCGGCGTAGCAACAGTAGCTAAGGGGGAGGCCGAATGGTCAATTGATCCTTCCTAAGTCCCGCCCCTTTGCGCTCTGTGCTCCAATAACAGCTGAGCAAGTTTGGAACCCGGCAGAACCTCCTTCAACTGTCCCCTTTCCTCGCGGGTTATACTTAGATATGCTACGTCTGTAAGTCACATTACGTCGGTGTCACAATCTTCACGGACACATTACATTGTATGTAGTCACAGCTATTGTGAGGAATTTTAATTTTGTGTTGATTTTGACGGGTCCCTGTGGACAAAAGTGGTAGTGCACCAGATTCCCTTTAGAAAAGCTCTCATTTTACTGCAGCAGGGTCAGACAGTCACGTGCACGAATCTGGCATCCCAATGAGAAAAGTTACCTCGGTAAAGTTTATTGTTTTGAATATATCCGCAAACTGTAGGCCTCGCTGTTGGCTTCTTGACGCTATATTGCCTAGAAACCAGAAACTATCTAAGTAACTATGGGAAGGGGGGCGGCACTTAGGATTAGTCAATTGAGAGTGGTAGGAGAGGTGCAAGTATTGAGGGTTGAAATGATGAGAGGAGAGACAGTTGGTTTGGTGACGAGAGGGGAAATGATGATAGGAGAGATGAAGATTGCAGAAAAGAAGAGCAGATGGAGTGAAAAGACAAATAACAGCAATTAGAAAGAAGTTTAAGAGCAGAGGAATGAGGGTGAAATGTCTGGGAGCAAAACCAGAGGAGAGAATGATGAAAAGAGAAGAAAGAATTCAAATTATATAACCTAATTTATCCTCTTTGTTTCAAGTTGCTTCGTTCACTGTTTTAAGTGGAAGGAGCTTCTTCTGAACTGCGAGTTTATTGCTACAGAGAAGCGAGTCCCTCCTAATTAAGAGGCTGCAGCTTCGCTCTATTTTCTGGCGGTGAATGTCAAAACTTTCTCCCAAACAGCACTCGGAGAAGAAATGTGATCCCCTAAGGTCACTGAGATGAGCAGCCAATGTGGATACAAAGAATGTGCAAATTAGTGATATGATGTTTTTACTGAGAATGTTAGGTATTAAAGCTCGCCGACGCCATTTGGGGCTGCCGGCGTGTGAAATTGGACAGCTTCAAGCTTTAAGATGGAGAGAGGAGACGGGCGCAGAGCCAGCAGCTACATACCAAGACGTAGTTAGCTCTCGCAAATGTCTGGGAAAATATGCAGGTTCAAATGAGGGGATCAGCTCTGCTAATTTGCACAATAGCACAGTCAAGAACTGGTCGGTAGCAAGTCAGGAATCTAACTGATGTTGATGGTTTTCTGCCATTTGTCACTCACACATAGAAGAATAATACACCTTTTTCTCCCTTTATTCCAACTCTAATACCTCAACTAAGGTCATGATTCACAATATAATACCAGTGGTGTCTCATTCTCATATGTAAAATCTGTAAACCACTCTGTGTGGAACACATTGGGATCATTTCTATGTAAGGTAAGATTAAAAACTAAAGGCCCAGACACACCAAACCAACAGCAACTAGCGGTAACAAAGGCTAAGTGTTGTGTCGCTTGTGTGCAAAGTCGCACTTGAACACACCGCAAAGACTACAGCCAACGGCCAACCAGCACGTACGTTCTTCGCCTGCGTGGGAGGAAATAACTCTGCCTACCAGCAGGTGGCGGTAGTCTGTATTAGTTGGCCATGGGTAGAAGGTAACGAGCAAATTGAGAAATCCTTGCCATATGGTTAAGGTTAGGGATCAACCTCGAAGAGTTAAGGTTAGGGATTGACCTTGAAGAGTTAAGGTTAGGATGCGCTGTCGGGCAGCGAGTTTCACTGTCGAGTCAAGCTTTTTGCAAGTTTTTGCAATTTGTGGGTTACCTTCGAGACAAGACCATATTTCTTAAGGAAAAAAAAGGAATAATTCTCTGATTCCAGCTTCTTAAATGTGAATATTTTCTGGTTTCTTTACTCCTCTATGACAGTAAACTGAATATCTTAATTGACAATGAATAATAATCGTTAGCAGCGACCATAACCGGGACTGTGCACTATAATCTCATGGAGCTACCTACATTGTTAGAATGTCACTTCACCTCTAAACAGGCACTGCAGTGACAATAGTTTCCAGACTAACTTATAATAAGTTTTTCAATGTTTTGCTCAGGAGCCCCTTGGACACATGTTTATGTTGACTTCTCAAACCATCGGGCCGCCCTGTTGTGACTCATTATGTACATCTCCAGCCTTCTTCTAAATACCAACACACCTGCTGTGATGACATAAATAATGGTGTATCTCAGTCACGTGTCACAAACCACCCGGTTATAGGCTCTTACGTTGACGATAATGCTGAATTAAATGAGGACAGATATGAGACTGTTTGTCACCTGCAATCACGAGATCACATGAGAGGCCAATTTGTGCTGGAAACCCTCGCTGCGAAGTGTAACCTTCGCCGTGTCGCTGGGGGTTATTAGCTTGCTCGTAATGAGAGCCTGCAGGCAGAACTGCTGTAATGTTCCACTACTGAAACTTAGTTTTATACCATCTCCAGGTCTTTTTCTGCATGTGCATGTGCATGTGTGTGTGTGTGTGTGTGTGTGTGTGTGTACTTGAGCTTGTTAAAAAGCCAACTAACGAGCTAGCCTCCCTCGCCTACGTGGGCTAAGGGAGGGTGTGAGGGAGTGAGATATGACAGCGGCGGTATAAAGGTCACGGAGGAGAAAAAATGTGACTCCGCTGTGTCGCAACAAACAAACGGCTCGCTCTGAATGTTTGCATCTCTTCGCTTTGGTGTCAGCGAATGATGAGTTTGAAAGGTAATAACTTGTCATTGTGGGCTGATCAATTACAGCAAAAACAAACAAGGATAACAAATTTTAAAAAAAATCAACAAAGGGATGAATACGGGATGAAGGACGGGCTGAAGGAATGACTGTAAATTAATCATAGTTTAGATTCTGAGCAGTCGTTCCCAGCAATCTTGTACTTTCTACTTTGCATTTTTCAAGACATTCGTTGTTTTTGTTGCTGTTTTTCTCTGTCGGGGCAAACTTCATATCCAAAACTCTACAAGGGAAGATTTAAAGGAAGTAAAAAGGCGGCTTCTGATACGGCTAAGTTGTAGCAGCTTGGTGGAAAAAGTCCCTTCTGCGTGGATGACAGCAGACCCCACGCTGCCCTGCAGGCCGGGGTTCGAGCCGAGGGTCTCTGTTCATCCGCTTTAATGAGAAAGACGAAGACGATGTGGCAGACTCTCAGCAGATACTGGGGAGCATGCTATTATCTCTCTGTGTGTGTACATATGTGTGTGCTGCATTTGTGCGTCTATGTTGCCATCTGGGGTCTGGTGCGCCGTGGGGTCGAGGTGACCGGGTGTCTGTCGGCACGGACAGAGTTGAACAGTCTGGACAGGACTCGGGTGTTTTTTTTTTAGCTACTCACCTTTAAAACAGCGACACAGCTTGCACACAAATCCTTCTACACTTCCAAATAAATCCTCTGAAAAGTTGTGAATTTTGAGTATTCCTGTTGGTCCGTCTAACATTGTCCAATATCACTGGTTGAGTTTTGATACTTTTGCATTATTAAAGAGGACAAAATATGCCCATTTTCAGGTACATACATATTTGGGGTTTCTACTAGAACATGTTTACACGCTTTAATGTCCAAAAAATTATTTATTTTTCTCATACCAGCTGTGCTGCAGCACCTCTTTTTACCTTCTGTTTGATACGCTCTGTTTGAGCTCCTGCCCCGCCATCCCGAAAAAGCCCAGTTTGCTCTGATTGGTCAGCTGACCCACTCTTTTGTGATTGGTCAACCAAACAAAACTCTTCGGACTCCGCTCCAGCTCCGCTCTAACTAGCTTTGCTTGAGGGCGTTGCCAAACTAGCTGCTAAGCAAATGTGTTACTTGGTGACATCACCACGTTACGGAAGAAAAAGGCAGGACTTCAAGCGAGGTGTTTCATTATACAGAAAAAGGGGGGGAACACAAGGTTAATTTTTACCCCGGGGCAGTGGAGTGGGTTAATGTGGCCTTGATTTTACTGCTGGCTCAAAATCAGTATCACATTTATAATAAATCATTAGGGAATAAATCAGAAAAAAAGTGATGACAAAGGATCTAAGTGGCCGAGAGGCAGAGCTCATTTGTAATGTTGGACGTGGTTTCATTTTGGAATACCGTCAAAACTATCAGTCTTTCCATAAGAGGGACAATAAAACAGCAGAGGGGGAATGGTTTGAGAGAAAGAAAGGATTGTGTACCTGAACAATGTCCCTCTCAGCAAATCGTCCTCTTGATGAGATTCTGATTTCATCGCCGTCCAACTCGACCATGGCTGAGGAGAAGAAAAACAAAATAAAACACATTATTTCTCATTGTTGTCAAAGTCTAAAAAAAAACATACAGAGTACCAACCTGAAAAATACCAAAGCAGAACCAGCAAACCCAGTTCTTGGTGACTTACCATCAAATTCTGCGGGCCCCACCCCCACGATGATGATTGACATTGGCAGACAGGCGGCCTGCAGGAGAGGAGAGGAATAATTAATATTTAAAAAATTTGAAAATATTCTTCTTTTGTGAAAAGTGTGTGTGTCTACCCAACCCGGTCTCATTCCCAGGACGTCAAAACACAACGTTCTGTCACAGCGTCCGATACCCTTTAGCGCCTGTATGAGACGCACCGGGCTGTCAAGTAACTCCAATGTAAACACTGCAACTGCTCTGGAAGTCAAGTGACGTAGTATAAAGAGCGACAAAAGAGGCAAAGTAGGGAGGAGGATGGGGCGGATGGACGGGTCAAATAAACACCGGACTTTCACCCAGTAGGCCGCTGTTCATGTTCCGTGTGAAACCAAACGTCAACGTTGACTTATTTTAAGTTACGTAGCCTAACTATGTTATGCTCATTTTCTCGTAGACTTCTATACAATCTGACTTATTTTAGCAACCAGAGGAGTCGCCCCCTGCTGGCTGTTAGAAAGAATGCAAGTTTAAGGCACTTCCACATTGGCTTCACTTCTCAGACCAGGAGGTTATCGCCTGCTTACGTCCCATACGTAACGTAGGCTACATAACTGAACAAACATACATGCAATCTTTTATTAAACCTAACCAAGTAGTTAACTAAGTGATGCCAAGGAATTCTAACCAAGCGTCCGTATGTGGCAACTTTGGAATGAGAAAGAGTTGGTTTACCCATGTGGGTTGTTAATTGGATAAAGAAGATACAGCCTTTGTCTTCATTCTGTCATGTTCTTGTCAACATGTATAGTACATACAGTACGTGTAAACGCGTGTGCTTTCTACAGCACCTCCTGCAGCGCTGCGTGGGTCGAGGCATCACAGGGAATAATATTAGAGACGAGAGAATCAACAACACGGCCTGGACTCGCTGACGGCTTATAAATGACATGTGTTTGTGTGTCACAGAGCGGCTATTTGAAAGAGAGGGCCAGCGGTGTGAGTGTGTGTGTTCTCAGCGTATTTTGAGTAATGGGTTGACCTCGGGCAGCGGAGCAATAGATGATCTTATCAAAACATCTCGTTTATTTTCCGCTCCCTTCGGTAAAAGGTTTTCTTTACGTCTCTACTGCTCTCTTTTTATTCCCCGTCCCCTCTACCCTGCCGCCTCTTTCTCCTCCTCTCTCAACCTCCTTTTCTCCTTAATATTTCGCTCCTCTCAACCTCTTCTCTCCACTCCGTCTCTGCCTTCAAAGGTCTGAGATGGATCACTGCCTTCACACAAACGGCTGTCGTTCACTGTTCACTTTGTTTGCATTCTACATCGCACTCTGGCTTCCCTCCGGAGCATTGCTATGACTTGACAGTGATGGAGAGGACGGACGGAGGGTGAATAACATGCTGTCAAAAGTCAGGCCGGCACAGCGAACGAATATCAGTCGTAAAGTCACATCATATTTCTGTTGGCATTGCACGGAAGGACGGATACAAATATGTCTAGCCTTATGTTCATGTATACTCTGAGACTTAAACGGATCTGGTAGATTTACATTATCTGTTTCTAAAGTCAACAATATCTGCCATTTCTCCGTGTAGTAATTCCATAGTCAATACATCTATAAGCTGACAGCGAGCTGCCTAACAGCCTTATTAGGGAAATATTGGCACAGCTGTTTTCCAGCTTTTGTTTCAAAGACAGATTTTTGCTGCCGCGAGCAAAACAAGTAACGATGAGGAGAATTTAACAGAGACATTTTTGCCCAAATGTAAAAAAGTTCTCACCATGACAGTTCTACTCATCTACATAAATATTTTTTTTATATTTAAGCAACTATGCATCATGAAATACTACAAATTGCTATATAATTAAGGCATTTATTGTGAATGCTTTCCATGATGTATTTCCTTTTCGGTGAAATGTCTCTTTGGATGAATACTACAGTATATGGAAAATAACAAAAGAGCACAACAACAACTAAATACCTTCCTTAATATCCAATTCATATAGAAAAATGTAACGGTTATCTACACACAAACAAGCAGCCAGAGTCTGTCTTGTAGATAGTTTGCATAAAGAAAAAGAAAAGATACCAGACTGCCTACAGTATATATAGATGGACGACACGTCTCCACTTCCTTCCACTGTACAAAAGTGAAGCCAAACTATCCCGGATACGAGAGCTGCCTTCTTGAGATTTTGACGTCATTTGGAGTGGTATCGAAATCCCACCCACACATCCAACTGTGCCAATCACAAGCCGAGCACGGCAGCAGCTTGCTTGTTAGAGTGAGCCACCTAGTGACTAATATCGCTATAACGACATTTATGATCGAGCTGACTCATGTTCTATTACATACTTGTGACGGTTACGGAAAGTTACATTTCCTCTCTCGTATAATTCCCGAGCCTCCAGCTGCACGACTACTTCCCTCAGAGCAGCTGTCAATCACAGCTGTCGATCATGACGTCTCACCCCCTTTTTATAGCATCAAATAACTCAATAAAACCAAACTTAGCAGAAAAAAGAACACTTGAACATACTGTATATCAGCCTGATAAGAACTACCTAAAATGACAGAAACCATGTTTGGGAAAAATTTATTTGACTTTTTAGTTTGGCCCATCCGCTAACATGAAGGTATATGACCTATACTGCAACCAGCCACCAGGGGGCGATCAAGATGTTTTGGCTTTACTTTTGGGGAGCTGTCATGTCGTCCATATTTATATACAGTCTTATATATATCTATACAGTCTAGCTGTCTTAATGGCAGCCTTTCCGCTCTTCATTCATTCGTCTGCTTTGTTTTTAATGTTCTGACTTTTTGTGTCCGTCTTTTTATGTGTTATTTTGTGTCTTTTTCCGAAAAATCAGCTACATAAATCATTAGTTAGGGATTGAATTCATTTCAGTGTTCATTGTATTTCTGCCTTTTATGTTTTGAGAGAACAGCACTTAAGATAAGAGGCACTTCATTGCTTGTGAATGAGGTGCAAAATGACACAGATTCAGCAGCTCTCGTGAGGCAAGGCTGGATCAGACTCAGCCTGGATAAGCATGCAAACAAACACATGTCGAACCACCTGTTCAAAATGTATTCAGCAACGCTGTTGACTTCCTGCGAGCCTTCAGTTCCCAAATGCATTGAGTGCTTGAACCATAGTTATCATTATCATTACAATCAAATCCATTTAGATGCATTTCTCCAACTAAAAGACTGGTGAAGAAGTGAGGACACCCTTTAATCTGAATTCTCTTTTTGGTGAACTGTCTTTTTTCTCCTGTTGTTTTGGGGGGGTTAGGTGTTAACAGCTACAGCAGATGCACTTACGTTGACAATAGACTCCTTGGTCTGGGCCATGTCTGAGATGACGCCGTCGGTGATGATGAGGAGCACAAAGTACTGGGAGCCGTCCTTCACTGAAGCTGCATACCTACACACACAAAAAAACATAATCTTTGTAATTACGCCTGCGCTACCATCCATCGTGTCTTTTGTTTACCGTGATGATTCATTACTTGAGCATATCAAGCATCATTCTGTGTGGTTTTTTAATTAAAGTACTCAAGCTAGTTCTCAAGTTAAATAGAGTACACGCAAATAGTTGAGTGGAAAAGGAGGCACTACACGTCCTTTGAAAGTTCTCATTGAATAAATGTCTCTTACCTACCACTCTGGAGGATTTTAATCTGTCAAGCACTTCTCTCTGTACGTCTCTCTCTTTAAGCCAATTCTATAGATGCTCAGCTCAATACGGCTTTCAATTTCTGCTGTGATATCGAGAGTAACCTTTCGCTCCCATGTGAGTTGTAAACCAACTATTACTGATATTTACACACTGACATTATTTCAGTCGCTCTTGCTATGCTTCACCTTTCTGCACCGGGAGGTTAGATCAATGTCTGTCTCCTCCCCGATGGTGACAACTGATGTTTTAAGTGTCTCACTGAAGATGATAACAACATAGCGGATACATAAAGCAACAATTAAAGAGTGGTAGAGAGGGGAAGAGAGTAAAGTGTATAGTTACTAAGCTGCATGTGGGAGTGAAGAAAGATAGAAGAGTTAAAAGGGATTATTGAAATATGAGGGGAAACACAGCCTCTGCTTGGTTACATACTGTAAGCAGGCTTTAAGTTGACAAATGGGCAATAAAGTTGCAGAAAGATGTTTAAATGTTAAAAGTTTTTAATGAGGTTTGGGAGCACGAGTTTGTCGAATGTGCGCTGATTAGTCTGGTACTTAAACTGAGTAGATTCTTGAAGTTAAATCTTGTTGCTAAAAAATTAATGAGATGTAGTCTGAGGCTGAGAGAGGCGAGGCGTTTATGAAAAATGTGTTTTTGTTTACAGTAAAAATTTACATATTTATCTCATTTGCTGCATGGATTAAACTATTTGGTTTGCTACTTTGTGTTTGTGTGCTTTGTGTTCTGTTATTTGCACGAACCAAGAAAGAGTGCTTCAGTAACAGATAAACAAAATCGTGAGTACGGTAAGAAAAGGTCAAACAAACAAAACAAAAGAAGAAGAGAGAAGAAGAGAGGAGGACAGGATGAGAAGATGGATGATTAGGAGTAATTCTTGTAGAGATTTAGATATAATAATCGACAACGCTTTTGTGTCTGTTCGTTAAATATGAAGCTACAGCCAGGAGGATGTTAACTTAGCTTAGCATAAAGACTGGAAGCAGGGGGAAACAGCTGGCCTGGCTCAGCGTAAAAGTAATAAAAGCCCCTTACCACCCACACCTCTAAAAGGCCTTTACACACAAGGCTCATGACGAATAAACAACATGAAAATGTGAAATACTCGCCTGCGAATATTGTATGTTTAGGGCTTTTATTGTGAAAGTTAAGAACAGAAGGAGTGGACTTGGTCTGCGCTGCCTCCGTCAAGGTTGAAAGGAGTAATAAAGTTTGCTGTCCTGGTTCGGACTACGGAGCCTCCGTGTTGTTGTTTCATAAATAACAGGCGCAACTCAACTGGTTCCACACAACGTTCGTACGTTCATGCAAAAGCTCAGAAAATTGACGAAAAAAAACGTTCTAAAAAATATATATTGACGTGCGAATTAATTGCACGAAAAAACCTGCACCGATGTGTAACGACCTTTAAGCTCACTAATAGACAATTGAATCACTAATTAATATATCTTGTTCGTTTAATTCATACAAACCCAAACACATAACACATAACCACCTGTCAAAACACTTCACACAACAGCTGTTGTGCGGTTTCAAGGTTCAAAATTCAAAATTCAGAGCATAAATATGATCGAGGGATTGCCTTCACACGGCTCTCAACATGGTGACGGCATGTTATTAGCAGCACAAATAGTAGTTTGCTGCTGTTTTGATGATCTGAATTTCAAATTTAGCACCTTTAAACGTACCAGATATATTATGTTAATTAGTGAGCTTTAGAGGTGCTGGTAGGCAGACGTTGTTTTAACTTTGGACAGAGCCAGGCCAGCTGGTTCCCCCTGCTCCCAGTCTTTATACTAAGCTAATATCTCCTGGCTGTTGCTTCATATCCATTCCCCCAAAAAGCCTAAAGCACCTCTAAAGTTCTGTCTGTGTTAAGATTAAACAAGGTACAATGTTAATTAGTGAGCTTTGGAGGTGCTAAGCTAGCTAGTTTTCCCCTGATTTTATACCAAACTAAGCTGCCTCCCAGCTTCAGCTCCATACGTAATGTAAAGATATGTAAAGACGTGATGGTAGTATGAATCTTCTCATCTAACTCTCGGCAAGAAAGCGAGTAAGCTTATTTCCCAAAACTGTTCCTTTAAAAAGAGAGAATATAGGATTTTGATGTAATTACAGTAAAAATAAATTTGTGATTTATTTGCGCATTAAAAAACAACATGTTAGTGAGGAGTGGATAAAAGCAAAGAGGCTTTATGAAGGAGGTTTGATGGAACATTAGTCAGGAGAAAAAAGGGTATTTCAGGGTATTTCAGGTGACTAAGAAGAAACTGCTGCCTCTGCATGTTAAACCGCTTCCCTTCAGAGTGTCTCTTCATGTGTAACTACGCAATTAAGATTTCAGTAAATTATCTTCTAAGTATATAAAGTAACCTGATGAGAGGCTTCACTTGAGCGCATCTCTTTAATTACACACTTGCATGAATAGTTCCTTAATGTCACTTCTTTTTTTTTAGTTCAGAACTTTGAACAGATCACATGACTGAGCTTTGCTGCAGCATAACTTATGTTCCCGTCTAACGCAGTGACACAAACAAACAAGTAATCAGCTGTCAGGTTCTTTCTCTGTATGTGTCCTTATATCTTCTCTCTCCGTTGAACTCTTGTTAGCTACCTGGCAACACCTGCTGCACGGAGCCTGTTACAGAAAACCTGAGAACACATTCTGAGTGTCAATCTCGCAAAGTGAAATGTACTCGGTGTTCTTTCACGCAAATGATTTGAAGTTCATTATATAAGCGGTGAGAGCAAATATGCAAGTGTAAAAGAGTGAAAATTGAGTAACAAAAAAACAAAGTGTGGAAAGGTAAACATAGGAAACCAATCACTGGAGTACATGTAAATGAGGGAAGGAGGAAAATATTACATTAACGCCTATAAATTGTGTATGTTACCTGGCCACATGGTTGATGACAGGGGAGAAGTTGGTGGGTCCGTAGAGCTGAACTGACTTCAGACTCTGGTAGTAGGCCTCCATCACACCTTCAATACCTGTACAGTACGGGTTCTGAGGGTTCCCATTCTACATTAAGGAGAGGAGAGAAGAGGAAACCATTAACCTGCATGATTCATTTCAGATGCGCCGAGGAGAAACAGATGGAACAGACCGGCTTAAGGATGATTTATATATATATCCCAGTGTTTTGCAAAAATTAATCTAAACAAACTGCTAAAAGATATAACAAAAAAATGCTTGGCTTGCGTATAGATCCTTTTACAGCTGACATCATGATTACGTCACGGTTTAGCCGGAGGCAAAACAAAGGAAAGACTGGAGGCAAACACGAATCACCTCAGAGTAGTAGGCTACACATGATGTCATCTTACTGTGTTGTTGAATACAAACGCACGTGTTGTCGCATGCATTTGAGATGACAAGCTCTAGCAAGCTACAATATCGGTGAGGTGTTTCAGAGATGGAGAGAAAACGTTGCTAATATTTTAGCTTAGCCTTCTGCAAACCGTAATTAGCCGTCACGGCTGCTGCACCACAGCGGAGAGCTCATCGCTCAATGAGCAGGCTAAACTATGAGAGAGATTTTGCTAATAGTTTAGCGTTTGTTGCAGTAAGCAGTAGCTAAACTATTAGCAACATTTTCTCTCGCCGAGAGTGAGTTACTGTATATATTCAGAAAAATTCATATTTTCTCCAGCCATTGTTAAAAAAAAAGCCAACAAAAACTTGCTGGCCAGCATTAATTACATTAACTAATAGTAGTAGGGGGTCAATTGTTGCTCTTGTTGGTTAAAAAGCTGATATTGTGTTCTTGTTATTGGCAAGAGTTTGGTGTAAATTGCTGTTCAACAAGGTTGCATTGACATTAAAACCTGATGTTAACTGTTGATGTTTCTGAAGAAAAGAATTAGCTGTTAAACAATTTCTTGTAAAACCTTGCTCTTGTTGCATTAGAAGTATTTTCAGGGATGTAATGTCACATTTTCATTTCGTCAGATTGTCAGAGTGGTTGCAGAGAACATCTCCATGTTTCACTCCCTCCCTGTCCTCCATCTCTGGTCTCCCAACCCCTCGTCGTTCGTACCAAAGCAAACTCGTGGGAGATCCGTCCGTCGGGCGGCAGCTTGGCTCCGAACCCCAGCGCGGGAAACATCTTATCGCTGTCGTAGTCCTGGATGATTTCTCCTACCGCTTTCAGGGCCATCGCGTAGGCGTTCAGCTGGTAGGGACTCATGTAGTGGAGCGATGTGGGCTGGGCTGGGTTACCTGTTTGTGCCAAAAGGGAACACACACACACAGTCAGATGATATTCTATGAGTAGGATAATGTGCTTAGACAATGAATGAATGACGCTTCATACATTCTTTGAAAATGTCTCAATTTACTTCTTTGACTTGACTTCATTTAACCTCTTAAACTCCCCTAGGACGCCGGCCTCCTTGGCAGATATTACCATCCTTCAGAGGCTATAGCAGGCTCGGAAGGCTACAGTTAAGATACTGGTATCATGTGAAAGTATAGAACCTAATGAATCCATCGGTACCAACTATGTCATACTGGCTTGTCACGAAGGAGGCTAAATAACGCTCCAAACTTACACTAAATTATGGCGAGGAAAAACTGTCATGGTCATTTTCAAAGGGGTCCCTTGACCTCTGACCTCAAGATATGTGAATGAAAAATGGGTTCTATGGGTACCCACAAGTCTCCCCTTTACAGACATGCCCACTTTATGATAATCACATGCAGTTTTTTTTGCATGCAGTATAAATGTGTTATTTTCGCCTATTCTAAATATATTTATATATACATTTATCTGCAGGAAATAAATTGCATTCAGTGACTAAACTTTAGATTTGTAGGAGGTGATTAATCTTGAAGGTGTCATGGTTACAGTGTGGAGAATCAAATATGAACTTTTCAACATCCAAACTTCTCTGTTATTATGTGAGTGCATAAGTTTTACTCGTTGAATCAAAAATGGGACAAAAAACCTTTTTTGAAATGTTAGTGAGTCTTATTTTTGGTAGAAAACTGCAATCTTTGGGAAACTATTAGACCCAATTAAACTTTAAAATCATAAAGTACTTAAGTCCAAAATTGCAAAATTAAAAAATCAAGAATGCAATTTTTGTCAATATCCTTTTAACTAACATAAATAAACCTAACCAGGTAATTAATTACCCATCTGTGTTGTAAATACGATGAACTGTCAGCAGCTGTGTGGGCTTTATAAGAACCACTATAACCACTCGAATCTAAATGATGTTTTTCCAATACTTGGTGGTTCAATTTAGCAGCCAGTGATTCCAATAACAAGCAACCAACAAATAGTTCTCTAGTGGTTCTGTTTGTATGGAAACAAAACCATGCATGACGTCACTGATGGAGCCAAATTGGCTGCTAATTACGTTAATGTAATATGAAACTTGACTCGCTATCCCAGCTGTGTTTTAATAAACTGCAGATCTCTACTAGCCGTCATTCTAAATTGAGATTTTAGTGAGAGCCAGACAAGTTCAAGTACACCTCCGCATCACATTTGCTGCCGCCTGTCTGTCCTGCTAGGACCGAGCTCAAGGGTAGATGGATAACACGGTCCTTAATCACAGCCATCGTGGCGTGTTACTGCACTCAGCTTTAGCTGCCAGGTGTGATGGAGAGGGCTATTAGGAAACACTTGATTCCCATCTGCATATATTTGAATAAACGCTCTTCCGTCGGCATTCAGAGCTTTTTATGTGTCGTTATGTGGGTCTCTGAGTGTGTGTTTGTGTGTTTTACTGGGAGGCTCACCGTTGGAAGCTGTGAAATCGATGGCCACGGTGAAGTTAATCTGGGTCCTGAGAAGACAAAAGCAGTGAGATGATTTATTAATCAACAATCATTTCCCTTTCTCTCTGCTTCTCTCTCTCACACACACACACACTTGTGATCCAACCAGAAACAATCTGAAGAAATGAATGAACTGCAGACATAATCAGGTTAAAGTGATCAATGTCTGAGAGAGCAAACAGAGTTCCTCCTGCCCTTTTAGCTGCGACAGTAATGAGTGGACAGCGAGTCGCTGGGCTTTCACACCACGCACGCGAGCACGGCGTCGCTCAGGGGAAGGTTGTTGCTTTTAAATGGAGAACACAGCTAACGGTCTCTTTAACAACTGCACGGGTGAAAATAGCATGTGCCACACTGACTTTGCTCCCAAAATACAACTCCATTCAGCTGTGACCCCGGCTCTTTGCATCCGACAGCATTCTGGTAGACAGGAGGTGAAATTTTACAAATATGCTAAATTGGACTTCAAAGTTACAGTTCGGAGTTACATAACTGTGAGCCGCAGTCATCTCAGGACTTAAATTAAACAAGACTAATGGTACGTGTCCACAGGATCCATCCTTTCCATGCTTCCCATTCATTGTCTATGCAAGCAGCCGTGCAGTGCATTCTGGTAGCGTGGCGGCGCGATTCGAGAGACGGAGCGTCACAACGGCCGTTCCTCATTTGCATTAAATTGAGGGCTAGTCTACTTTATGCAAATCACGGGTGTCCGACGCGACTCGCCGCCTCTCGAAACTCCAGAGAACATTTAAAATAAACGTTGTTGATCACATCAACACACATCAGTGACCGTTATGGGTGGCTAGCTAGCTGTCAAAGTTTAAGGATCGATATCATTAACTACTTCAATTTTGTAATATATCGCCCTTTTGCCTCTGTCAGCTTCTCTTCATATGGGTATCTGTCTTTGGTGCATACTTAATACATTTCTGATGATGAACGATAGACAGATGACAGATGAACAGCTGGTAGCTCCGTACGCTACCCCCTCAAAAATGGGGGTGCCGCCCCAGAATGCTCTGCGATTCCCATTCCCTATAGTTTGAGATATTTCAGTTTGGACCAAAGTGGTGGTAGTGACCAACCTCGCTAGCGTGGCTTAAAAGTCAGAGGTCATTAGGCAAGAGAAAGTGGATATCAGATTAGATAATATACGTTGTGCCTTTACATTTTCTACACACTTTTATGACTTCCTCACAAAAACTTTCTGAGAGGAAAAACAGACAAATGAAAATAGAGGTGATGAAGAAGAATGAAAGAAAAGAGACTTGAAGCAAGACAGAGACAAACAACAAGCACCACATCACCCAGCATGAGAGAGTGGCAGCATCTCTCCCTCTCCATCAAAACATCTCCTCACTTGTTAACCTGCAGGAGCAGGATGTGGTTAAGCGCTCTGTCGTCCTGTCACAGCTTTTTCACACCGATCCTCATCCGCTGCCAAACACAGTCACAAACACACACACACACACACACACACACACACACACACACAAAGCCTCCCTGTCTACCTCACACACACACACACGTCCTGTATTCAGATAGTGTCAAACAGCTAGTAGCTCATCGTCTCTGTCACCTCAGCGCCGGGCCATGTGAGGTGCAGGCACTGTGCCGTCCAGAGGGGACGGACTGATAGGGGAGGAGAGGCATTTAATGATCAGCCCACATGTTTGGGGTTTTCACAACACAGGAAACCCAGAAGGCCTGTGGCGTGGACCTGCCAGCTCAGGTTAGCGTACAGATAGTAGTTGCAGCTTGACAAAAGAGAGGGGGAATAAAGAGAGAGTGGGAGAAGCTCTCTATCTCAACTCCCAAATAACATCCAACTTAGCGACTGTAAACTTAATATTTCTACTTTTAATTTCACTCTGATTTTTTTCTTTTTTTAGGGAAAGTGTCATGCATAAAGTAAGTTATTCAGATACTGTCGATGTAAACGTTGAGCTAAATCAGGGTCGAGTGGGCGAGATAATTAGATCTGTTCACAAATAGCTTTGTCTTAATTAGGCAGTCAATAATAGTAATCATTTCACATATTTAGAGCTGCATGGTGCCTCTAATAGTGAAGAGAACGTGCCAACTTATATACTGTAAATATACATACATATATATATATATATATACATATATATATATATATACAGTGAAAGTTTTAAACACCACCTGATAATGTCCAAAATCATTGGAGGCTACTCTTAGTTGATAAAAAGTTGATGGTGTAAAATGTTCTCACTGACATTCTTTATGGCTGATTATACAGTGCGTAATGAGGCGGTTCATTTCATCAACATAATGGGAACATCGGGAAAATTCCAGTAAATAAGCTTTATTCTAGGGGGACGGCTGCAAGGACAAACGAGCAGAGGGTGGAGATCTGAGTGAATTCTGGTCCAGTTCTGCTGGCACAGACAAGCTTCAGCCTAAATTATGCATGCCCTCTTTCTCTCCCACCCAATCTCTCTCTGTCACACACACACACACACACACACACACACACACACACACACACACACACACACACACACACACACACACACACACACACACACACACACACACACACACACACACACACACACACACACACACACACACACACACACACACACACACACACACACACACACACACACACACAAACACAAAGTTATAAAGTTTGAGAGAGGTACTCCAATCGTGTGAGTGTGAAGGGACAGCCAGAGAAACAAGGTGATTCCAGGGACGGACAATAAAAAGAGACAAAATAAGGCCTGGGACTCACCGCCTAAGTCTACCTGTGTGTGACGACTACCTTGCACATTAAGTTTGCCTTTGATAACGGCCCTAAATAATAGAATGTTTCATTTCAATATAAATATATATAGTTATTTCAATTTATTTTAGACAGAAAAAGGCTAAGAAGTGTGTGCTCAATCGTAAATAACCTAACCCAGCGAGAGGGAGAGAGAGAGAGCATACTGGAAAAATACTGCCCTTCACCTCATATTCATTTAACTTCACCTCATACTTCTCTCTTACAACAACTTCACCTCTTACTCCATGATAAGACACAAGTATTTCCTTATATAGAGAAATTGGAATGCGTCACTCTGCAACGTCAGCACAAGAAAACAACAACGTCAACATTGCATCAGCAACGTGAGTCACAAACATTATGTACAATTTAAAAGCTGTCAAAAGAAATATGACAAAAGCAGGAATCGACAACAACATAAGGGACCCAAAAAAATCAGACGATATCGGCTGAATACTTTTCAAAAGAGAGTTGCAATTGTTGAGTCACTTGGTATTGATCGACATCCTCAAACCTCTGCAGCCTGGCTGTGATTACTTTGAGCTATGTTGAGACTGTAAAATTCACAGTCATTAGATTGAAAGTCAATGTGAGAGTTTCTTGCTTTACAAAGTGAATATCACCCCTAATGGAGAGATTATTAATATCCAGAGCAGAACACAGGACGCTCTCCGAAAGGTCAACTCTATCATCTGCATTAATCTCACAGGAATGGGAGTACGGTATCAGTTTATTGGCTCTTGATGTGTTTCTGGATGTCATCCTACTAGACATTTAGTTTTTTCAATCATGTTTTTTATGTTATATTACAGTATTTTCTTGTGTTTTATATCAACTTATATGTACATACATTTGTAAAATTGCTTGTATTGCTTAAAAATAATACAGTGTCAAATCTAGCATGAAATCAATTCCTGTCTCTTATATTAATATGAAAAATATGACATTATTATAAATTACGAATTAATACCATAGACATGAGTGGACGTAGTCACCGTGACGTCAACCAGAGGTTTGTGGACTGCCAATGTGAAGCCTCGAGTTTGGCATTTTGTCTGTTGCCATTTTAGTTTTTTGCAGCCAGAAGTGACACGAGAGGGTGGAGCAAAGTACAACCGAACGCTGAATGAGACATTTTTTAGGCGACCAAAATATTACAACTAAATTTCATGAACTGAAAAGTGAGAGGGTTAAAGCTGTAAGACGAAAACACGGACAACTCCCAGACCGGACAACGCCGTGGTAGCGACCTGTCGATCACAAGGTAGCCACGCCCTAAAGCATCCCCTGCTTTATGGTCTATTTGACTCTAAATGGGACCATAATTTACTAAATGAACATCATGCTGTATTGAAGAAGACTTGAAACTAGCGATTGATACCATAAACTCATGTTTACAATGTTTACTGAGGTAATAAATCAAGTGAGAAGTAGGCTCATTTTCTCATAGACTTCTATACAATCAGATTTCTTTTGCAACCAGAGGAGTCGCCCCCTGCTGGCTGTTAGAAATAACGCAAGTTTAAGGCACTTCCGCATCGGCTTCACTTTTCAGACCTGCAGGTTGCCCACTGGTTAAAACATAAATAAATTGAATATTTAAAAAAGTATGTAATTACAACAGCTTGCTAACTTTGTTAAACTTGCTTTACAAACATCTGGACAGACCTTAATGCCACGGAAAAATACTATTTATTGATTTTTTAAATCTGCTTTCAATACCTTTGATATACTATAGGTAACACTATAGTTAGTGCTGCATGGTAGATAGTTTTATGTGTTGTTTTGTGCTGTATTGCATCTTTGCACTGCAGAATGGTGCTGTGTAGTATTGCGTACTGTTTATTGCAGGTGTCTGCCATGTGTGGACTATGTTTGTCCGTTGATTGTTTTATTCTGGTTTGTTTTTTTTGTTAAATTTTGTGCCCATAAGCAAAACCAATTTCCCTCTGAAATAATACCATCAACATACGAGGACATGGATTTGGCACCAAAGGCTGTAAGGCATCATCATGTTTGTTTCCAGACTATCTTCATCTACACTGGCTGTGCAGATAACACCAGAAGGTGCGACTTAGGTTGCTGACACTGACTAAATAAACACATGATACTTGAAGTTGAGTACATTCCTGTACTGAACACACACACACACACACACACACACACACACACACACACACACACACACACACACACACACACACACACACACACACACACAGACACAGACACACAGACACACACACACACACACACACACACACACACACACACACAGACACACAGACACAGACACAGACACAGACAAATTCCCCTGAGCAGCAAAAGGAGATCTGCAGCAGAGCATCGCTGCAAACCAAACAGGCAGCAAAATGTTCTGGCAGGTATGATAAGGAGTTTTTAATGGTTGGGCTTCAGCAGAGGGACGTGAGCTGTGAGCTTTAGCCCGCCTTAAAAACCAAACCTTATCGCTCAGTGTCCTGAAGGTATACGGGGGGGGAAACTTCTCTAACCCTTTTAATGACACCTTATCGTGTCATGATGTCTTTTTAAATGGCTGCAATCCACCTCTTGGCAAGCTCACCTCAGCTCTTGGCTTCAGTAGAAACACACACATACTCAAAAAATCAAGTTTCACCTGTTTATCTTCGCTGGTGGATTTACGTGGGAAAGACGCACAAACTTGAAACCGTACCTCCTCTTATTCCTTAAAGGGGCAGTAGGCAGTATATTTTTGGCATCATTGGGCAAAAATTCCATAATAACCTTTCAGCATATTGTAATTCAAGTGTTCTGAGAGAAAACTAGACTTCTGCACCTCCTCATGGCTCTGTTTTCAGGCTTTAAAGTCTAGCCCGCGACGGGAGACTTTGACCAATCACAGGTTATTTCACTGAGAGAGCGTTCCTATTGGCTGTGCTTCGGTCATGTGACCAGAACTTGGCGTTCCTTCAACAAATTTCTACAATGGCGACGGCGTCACAAACTTTCTCATTTTACAGCTTCATATTTGATCAAGCGCTGTCTAGTTTGACCGTTTGGTCGGAGTTCGTGAGTGATTGACAGCCGGCTCTCATAGACGGCAGATGAACAGCAGACCTCAGATCAGCTCTGACTGCTTGTTTTCCTCCGGTCTGTGAAATCTTGCAGATGCCGTTAGGAGCACCGGAGGAAACAGAGGAGCATGATTTTTTTCAGATTACCTGTTTCATGTACTACTGTCACGATATAGCGACCGTTTTTATAAAAATAACTTTTTAAAAATCATATTTGCTCCAATCTCACCTACTTCAGCTTTAAATCTGTCTTTCTGATCTGTTCTACTAACCTCCATTTGAACAGTAAAGGGTTTCAGTGAGGCGGCACACCCTTTACCAGCACCACTATGTGAGCAATGGCTGGCTAAGTGCCGTGCTTTAATTGCATACTGAAGATGCCTGCTCACTTTTACTTTGGTTTGGTATCTCTTTCTCTGTGTCTTATGTAGTATACACAAACAACAATACACACAGTAAGGACCGCATACTGCACTACATACACATACTGTACAGTATTTAATAGTGTGTTTGGGGTGAAGGGGGAATGCCACTTTACCAGCTGGTTTTCTGTCAGTCACTGATCTTCCCCTGCTGTTAAAGCCTGCAGTGACTCAGCGAGGAACCAATATGACAAAATACCGCATGGCAGGGGGGGCGGACTGATGAGGAGGTTGCGCACTACATTCAAATTAGGTTTCCAGCAGACTGAACAGGCTGGATGATAATGTCTCGCCTAAATCTTCAAAAGTATCTAATTTATAGACTGTAAAAAACATTATGTCTTTCACATCTCTAGTGACATTGCTCCTGCAGAAGGGCAACTTTCACTACTGGAGTGAAAAACAAAGATGATGAATACCATTAAGCACATTTAAAAACAAAAAAAAACAGACTAAAGCCAGAGGCGGCATACAGCTGAACTTAAAACAAAAAAACAACAAACTGTACTGTTATTTCCATGCCTGGGTAAGGACCTTTGAATCTTCCGACTCCATCGAGCTGATTGATTCGTCTGGCATCGTGACATGAAACAGCGGTTTCTTGGTTGAAAAAGCGATCAAACCAATGAGTGCAGCGGGGGAGGACTAACAAATTAGTCAATCAGTGCCAAGGGGCGGGACTAATGTCGTCGTCAAGCTGTGCGCCGCAGGCAGCATTATCGCCCGTCATCGTAGTTTGTTTTCACTTCGCTCTGCTCCACTCTTTGCCTGATACTCTATCAGACAGAGTTGTCAACATGTTGCACTAATTTTCCAGTCAATGCGATGAAGCGGGCGGACACAAAGTCTGAACTTTTTTTAACGTATGAGCTTTAACAGTAACAGTCCATAATTGATTAGATACAATCCACTGTAATTTGGGAAATTGAAATGCCACCAAACCACATTTCACTTGAGTATATTTCAGGAAAATACTGACATTATAGTTCTGACAGGCAGTCTCAACAGGCTGTGTACCCCATGTTGGAAAATGTTCATCTTCAAAGTGGAAATTTAAGAAAAAAGTGCTTGAAAATGTTTACAAGAATTCCCCCTTTCCTCTTACATCCAATAGCCAGAGGGAATCGTATGCATGAGTGCACTGAGTGGCCTAAAAACGGCAGCAGAGGTCGTGCGATGTGACCTCTCCTGATAATATGCAAACAGATGTTGCTGGTTTGGACAGTGTCCATCTGGCTGGAGGAGAGGAGAGGGGAGGAGAGGAGAGGAGAGGAGAGGAGAGGAGAGGAGAGGAGAGGAGAGGAGAGGAGAGGAGAGGAGAGGAGAGGAGAGGAGAGGAGAGGAGAGGAGAGGACAGTTGAGGAGAGGAGAGGAGAGGAGAGGAGAGGAGAGGAGAGGAGAGGACAGTTGAGGAGAGGAGAGGAGAGGAGAGGAGAGGAGAGGAGAGGAGAGGAGAGGAGAGGAGAGGAGAGGAGAGGAGAGAAGAGAAGAGAGGAGAGGAGAGGAGAGGAGAGGAGAGGAGAGGAGAGGAGAGGAGAGGAGAGGAGAGGAGAGGAGAGAAGAGAAGAGAAGAGAAGAGAAGAGAAGAGAGGAGAGGAGAGGAGAGGAGAGGAGAGGAGAGGAGAGGAGAGGAGAGGAGAGGAGAGGAGAGGAGAGTTGAGGAGAGGAGAGGAGAGGAGAGGAGAGGAGAGGACAGTTGAGGAGAGGAGAGGAGAGGAGAGGAGAGGAGAGGAGAGGACAGTTGAGGAGAGGAGAGGAGAGGACAGTTGAGGAGAGGAGAGGAGAGGAGAGGAGAGGAGAGGAGAGGAGAGTTGAGGAGAGATCAGCTACCTGTTTTAAGTCAGATTAGCGTTGATATTGGCAGTGCTTGTTAATTTGCTAAGTATAACCCACAAAGTAAAACGCCTGGCATCTTTTCAAAGATTTGATTTTTTTTTCTCCATATCTTTGTCTTGATTCTGACTCCTCTATCTAATGATAACCTCTCAGAGTGATTTCAATACACGCAGAGTTCCCTCCTGCTTCTATTCTGGTTTCAATGCTCAATTCACAACCCAAAACAAGAGGAAACAATATCTGTCACTGTGAGTGACGGGGCTGCCTTCAAAGGCACAACTCAAAATGAAAGATATAGCCTGCAATTCTTCTTTTTTATCCGCTTGCTCGTGAATAGAGGGCCTCTTTGTTGAAATCAATGGGTGGTACTAATGCTTTATCAAAAGGGATGAAGTGAAAAGAATAGGAGCGGCGGTGCTCTCCAGATTGAGACGGAGCCTTCTCAAATCAGTCATTTATGCTAATGCTGCCGGCGGATCATGTTCCTAATTAGGTCCAAATGAACAATTAGCTGATTGGGTTGAAGCTGCAAAAAGAGCTGTCAATCAGAGAGATGAGAGAAGAAGGGAGGAGAGCTGAAAGAAGAGATACAAGGAAATGGAACAAGATGAGTCGGCAATGTGACAAAAATACCTGTGTGTGCACGGTCCGACAAGATTGAGACACGCGAGGGATTTCGGGGAATGTGGGAAAGCACCTCGGAGGGCGTGTGCCTGCTTGTGCGAGCGTGGGTTTACCTTTATGTGTGCGAGTGAATACATAGTTTTCCCATTATGCAATTGAAGTAAGAGCAACTGGACCATTACAGTCCATTTAGGTTTCAAACAGTGAGACAGCACTTGGCACTTCATTTAGCCACACAAGCGTGTAACAGAAAAAAAACACCCTCTTCCTGAGAGTTTCAAAAGTGCTCTCTGACCGATGGTGCTGATGGGAAATGTGGTCTGTGTGTGTAGGGAGGCTCTGAGACGGGAATTGTCCATTAGCAGCGAGCGACAGAGCGAGTAAACATATGCCGGCACACGTGGTGTTGGTGCACACACATGTATTTCAGAGCCAGCCCTCACACATGCAGTCATTTCTGATGAGCTTGCAGATTGATTCCACTTAAGCACATGGCCACAACGTGCTGCATCAGCATACAAACATGACCTGCCTTCCTGTCACGCTGATTAATACTTCTGCTTCACTTCCATTTTCCATAAACAAATACAGTAGCTCCATCTAATATCTTAATCCGGCACGTACAGAGTGCATTCCTGATGCCCCGTGAGTTAATAGCATATCGATCTGTGCTCTTAGTCACAAAGGGATTATTTTCACTGGCTTCACAAGGCGGTGAAGGATCAAACTATGTGCACATTTACTGTATATTACCTTCGAATCAGGGGAATTGGAGCTCCAGGAGAACAGCAGGGAGAGAGCACAAAAGTGTGCGTGGGATGCATATTTCATAATTTATTAAGGCTGGAATGATACACCTATCTCCCGATTCGATACTATCACGATACTTGGGTGCCGATTTGATATATATATTGCGATTTTTAAATATTGCAATTCTACAAGTACTGTGATTTTTATTAACTTTTTTAACACTAGACCATGGGGGAAAGTTGAATCATACACTTCTGGGGTCTTTTACTTTGGAAAATATCTAAATTGATACAGTAAAAATGTTTGATTTTCAGCATGTATGTAGTCAGAGATGTCCTGAAGTCAAATATATCAGTCATTGTCAGGCATTATTTATTAAAAAAAATTCTAGCAACCAAAAAAAAATCAAAGAATAAAGACTTTTTTTCTACTTATAGACTTCCGCTAACTTCGCCCAGTCCGTCTCTAACTCTCCCGTCAGCTCCGTTCTGTTTATTCCTCCATGGTCAGCTCCATCGGGGCCGTTTGAATGCATTTAACATAAATGTCAGTATATGGGTGCTTTACAGTTGTAGCGTCGGCCGATTTGACCACGGAGATGAGAGTGGCGGCCGGCTTGACGGCACGTTACCGCGATAAGATAACGTTTCCTGTCAATTACAGAGTTAGCATGCAGCTTTAGCCGTGATGTCTAGCTCTGCTTTTCCTGTCAATGTATGAAACCCAAAGTGTTTCCATACTTTACTGGATGTGTAGTGTTAACCACGTTGGATTTAAAATGTGAGGGTGCAGGTCGTATCCACGCAGACCCTCCGCTGTTACTACTACTTTCTTGTCTCGGCTCGCTGCGGCCGGCTGCGGTTTGTTTTTGGTGACGGATACGGAACGGATATGACGTCACGTTACTCTGAATACAACAATAAAAGCGGTAATTTCCTTCTACCTCCGCATTAACTCAAATTAAGCAAATATATCGAATCTGGCATTAAAAAAAATCAATTTCAATATCGAAAAAAAAAAAAAACGCGATACATACTGTGGGTGAATCGATTTTTTTCTCCAATCCAAATCCCCTATATCTGTTATATTGTTTATAGTAGATTATCAGTGTGTTTTTTCTTGCCAGATTCGCTTGCGGCACGCAGAGAAAATAGACCTATCGCTGAAGATAGCAAGCCGTCTGTGGAGCTCAAAGTTTTGATTAAAGGCAAGTGTGAATGAAGGTTTAGATTTATCTGCAAAAGCAATGTACTACCTACAACAACAATAACATCCAACGAATCAATGTATCACAGTTTAAGGCCGGCTTTAAGTCCTTTAAATCATTTGTGGTGCAAGGTGAAGACAGTCTAGCGCAGCGAGTGTTGGCTTCTCGGATAATCCCCTAATTTGTTCGAGCCCTTTTTTGGACTTTCTGCTCTGAGCTGTGTTGAAATCCTCCTGAAATGAGCAACAACAGCAGCGTGGGAAAATAAAAAAAGCTAGTCGGAAAATAGATTGTGTTGTTTTCTTATGAGTTTGTCACCGAGGGAAACAAGCTCATACGTTCAGTGATTTTATGAGGATTTTTTTTCTCCCCTTCAGAATAAGGCAAAAACTTTATTTTGAAAAAGCTGATAATTCTGTAGCACCTAAAAACACAGCTTCAAGGGCAGCATGAACGGAGACATACAAGGACTCAAATGGAGTTTTTCTCCCCAAAGTTGAACACACACACACACACACACACACACACACACACACTCACATCCTCTCCCTTGACTCCCCCCCTCTCTTTCCCCCTCCCTCTGTGAGTCTAATGAAGGCAGAGTGTGTAGGCGAACCTTCACGCCATGCCTGGTTGCACACGGTCAACCCTCCTGAGCAACATACGAACACAAGCGCATGCACGTAGACGAGCACACGCGTCGGCAAACACAATACAAGATTACACACAAGGGCACCGACACACACACACACACACACATTCAGAGTCTGACCAGTGTGTACTGGACTTCAGGTCGGCCCATCTGCCAGTCTCTCTCTCTCTCTCCACCTTTCACCGCCCTTCTCTCACATGCAAATGTACACTTTTCCATCTGATTCCGCTCACACTGAGGGGTCATTATCTTTGGCATACTGCAGACACTGAGTCATGACGGGGTTATTATCGAGACAGGGACCGGCACACTCAGCGTGTCACTTCTCATTAAAAGGGACTACAACCTCCATCTGTGAGTTGTGCGTTCAATGAATGCGTAGTCATCGACCTACCCTCCTTTGATGTAGTCCAGGAAGGTGACTTCAATGTCCACCAGGAACGACAGCAGCGTTACCTGTAAGCGATATAGGGGCCACAATCAGCTCTGTGTCAGTGATAATCACTTTCAGGTGTTGCCTCTGACAGAGCAAATACAGTTTGCTTATTCTTTCTGACAGGTTCAATTAGAAAATGAAACACTCAGCAGTATGAAAGAGTACAAATTCAGCCCCCTATGTATCAAGGACAAGAAGGATTCATGATTGATGGATATTTCCTCACCGTTCCAGAGTTGAGGTATTTTTTCTTCCTCCCTTTCTTCTTTGGATTTATCACCTAAAAAAAAAAGACAAAATTCTCTGTTGTGATTTTATTCATTCAGTCATTTCATTTAATTTGTGTTATACAGCATAAGGCTGCGTTTTTTCAGAATTGGCACAGACTGAGGGAAATATCTGGCTCTTTAAGCTGCAAAATGCTCCACTATGTTCACCAGCTAGCTGCTAAATTATGATGGCGTCTGGTGCTTGGCAGGCAGTGCTCAAACCAAACCATGAATATGCCTTTGAGCAATGCACTTAGAACCAGAGGTGCAGCTAAAATCCAGAGGTGGATTATGGCTCTTAACTAAGTGGTGGGACTTCATGAATATGTAACAGGACACAGTCAACCTTCATTGGACAAATCAAGAGTCCTACGCATCTAAACAAGCTTTACGTTTCGCTTTGGCAACCTGTTGTTTTTGTGAACAGATTAGAAAAGAAGACACATTTTCTTCGGCCGTGTGCCTCAATTAATTTCATCTCTCATGTTGCAACCCGAGCTCATTAAAACATACAATTGTTCCTGTGATGTAGGGACAGCCAGAGACAGACCTGCAAACTCCCTTTGAATCCCAAACAGCGCGTCAGAGCTGTTAAATCAGAGCTCTGTGGTCTAATTAAACTGTGCCAAGGTTAAACAGAAAGAGAGGCCTTCAGGGAAACAACATACAAATGTGTGGATTTATGCATTTCTCCTTGGTTCACATTGCAATGGGTACACACAAGGACACGCTTGCCTCTGGAGGTGGGGTGCGATGATTGAAACGTGGTTGTAACACAAAAACACACACACACTGAGGGACTTTAGTCATGCAAAGTGATCTTCTCTCTCTAACTGCCAGCTTTGAGTTGGAAGCCAGGGTCAAGCAACAGGTCAGAAATCACAAAATGACTTTGTGTGTGTGTGTGTGTGTCTGCGTTTCTATCCGTTTGCCGTTCCTCACCTACTTGTCGATGCACTCTCGGTGTGCACCTTTGTGCATGTGCTCATCTGAGCGCTATTAGGCAAACAGCAGCTGTTTAAAATGACGGTCCCCTGTGTGCTCGCTCCTCTCTGTGTGGTGCTCTGTTAATCAAGAAGTGTTGACTCTTCCTGGGAGAAGATAAGCCAGCGATCCATCATAACTGTCTGTCAGTGTGTGTGTGTGTGTGTGTGTGTGTGTGTGTGTGTGTGTGTGTGTGTGTGCATGAGAAAGTGAGGATTAAGATTTTGGTCGTCATCAACTAAGTCTTATGAGAGCCTCATAATCTTCATCATTAATTATTCTCCACACATAAAAAATACAGTATAATATGTTAGATTATAGGGGGACGTATTTAAATCATACCATATTTTAGAATTTTTTTCCCCCATGTGATTTCCATGTGATCTCCAATGTGTATTGGGTGTTACATGTACAGAATATATCTATTCTGATGTAGGTGGGAGCAGGCGATCAGTATCGTCAGAATGATTTTCTACATATGAAAATGTGAGAGGCTGGTAACAGAGGGCCAAGCGTGTGAGTTAATGTATTCCTTCCAGTGAACTGTTGAAATACAGTAAAAAGTTAAAGTTGAACTCCACTGATTTTACATATTTAAATCAGTTTACAGGCCTTGGGGAGTGCTGCTGCGAAAAAAGTTGCATAAAGCCTTTTGTGGCTTCTATTGCCTCAGGTGATGTCACTTAAGTCAGCTTCAGTTGAGGCTGAAGACTACAAGTTTGAAAATGAAAAAAAAAAAAATCTGTTCTAATTGTTTTGACAAGGAAGATGAATGTGTGGAATAAAAAGACAATATCTCTGGTTCTGCTGCTGCATTGATTCTGATACTGTTTTTTATCTGTCCATTAAAGGAGCAGTGTGTGGGATCTGGCAGGCTCTGGCAGTATCTAGCGGTGAGGTTGCAGAATGCAATCAACTAAAGCCTCTCCCTTGTGTCAAGCATGTAGGAGAACTACGTTAGCCAAAGCTAAAACGTGAATGACCCTCTCTAGAGCCAGTTGTTGTAAGAGAGGCAGGGTGTAGAGTGTGTGTGTATGTAGGAAGTGAGTAGTGAAGCAAGAGAGAGAGAGCAGCAGAGAGTGACGTTATAGACTCTGGGCCAAGCAGGAAAAGTTAACTATGTTTGGTTTGTCCGTTCTGGGATACTGTAGAAACATGATTCTTATTTTCAGGTGATTATAAACTAATGAAAACATACTTATTCATATTATATTCCATTTCTGCCAATAGATCCCCGAAACACTGTTCCTTTAAGAGTCTACATCGATGGAGTATCTTTAAGTTTCTCTTTGCATTTGCATCTCTCCTGCTCTTTTACTCGCTCAGTTTTGTACTAGCTATGTAGTTGGCTACATACATTCTTATAAATGTCAGTAACATAACAAATTCCCATCCCTAATCCAACATGATCTGTAAACAACAACATTACATCCACTGCTCTGAAGTCTCGTGTTCAAGCATCTGGTTTGTGTCTGTTTCTATGAGAAGTGACATTATCAAAAGAAACATGGACATGATCCATAAAGTTTTATCTGCTTTAGCTCCTACTGCCTCAAGCTCAAGCAGGATAGTTCTACTTTAAGAGGCTATTAATACTACTCGAAAACAGTCTTTAGCTGAGCTGTAACAACAATATGTTTATTTCTAACGTCAGTAGAAAAAGCTTGAGGTGGAAATTGCTATGTGTGTGAGTGACCTGCTGACCTGAAACACTGGTCTTGTGAGGAGAACTACATGCAAGTTCACATATACAGTATAAAAACACACACAAACTCACCTCGTAGACGTTGAACTGGCTCTGCCCTCTGGAGAGTTCTCTGTAGCTGGTGCTGAACTCTCCGATAAAGTCATGACTGCAGAGAGAAGCGAGGAAGACAAAGAGCAAGAACAAAAGGAATATATTAAAAAAAACAGTAGTGTTTGGACAATATATTCCATTTGATTACATAAGATAGCACATACAGACCACAATCCCAACTTATGTAACTTGCAGCGAGAGTTAGTGAGCGAGTTTGTCGTTAGTGAAACTGAAAGCGACTCAAACATGAGAGAAAAAGAAGACACCAAACGTTTTTCAAGTGCACGGACAATGGTTTAAAACAAAAACACTGAAGCTCAGTTTTTGTTGAAAAATTGTGAGCATTTCTCCGTGCCATTGAAAAGACATTACACCAAAATGTCACTGTGTTCCCCGCTATCAGATTGAGAGTGACACTGAATAGATTGCATGAAGAATAGAGGAATAACTCCCTGTTCAACTACAGCTTGACAAATGTCACTCCTCTTTCTTTCTGTCTGACTGTCAGCAGTCAGAATCCAGACTCATCATTAAGCAGTCAATCTGTGCCGATCCCGCACCCAGCCTCCTTACCTACTGAAAACATAAGCTAGTGTTAATTATGTGTGACTCGGAGTAGATTATCTGTACACAGGAAGCTAACGTGTGTTGCATGTTAATGTAATCAGGATAAGAAGTAATAAGGGAGTTTATTGCTGTGTGTTTATCTGCGATAACAAGTTATTGCATATCAGATTTATATCTGCACAACAACCTGCTATCCTTAAAATCTTGTAACCAAACTCAATAACATGATGAAAACAGAATAGATATAAAGAATGATAGAGTGTTGTTTTAGTAATTGTTATATAAGTGGACGTTCAGACCGAAAACAGCCCTGCTTTTAAAAAAATGAAATGAAGGTCGCTTCAGGTACAGAGACAATGAAGATGTGATCCTGGAAGTCCAGCTGGAGTAATAGATCCAGGAGTCTGAAGACTCATCAGATGCCCAAGGATTGAACTGTTCTAGAAAGTTATCATGGTGGCAATTATTTTCTCTCTTCTTCACAACGATCACGAGGTAAACAGCATTCACGTCACACAGAAATCTACCATGAATGTACGCTTGCACTTATTGGATTGGTCAACGCAGTCAGATGAGGTCACACTGCATTCAGGCAAAAGCTTTTGACCGACGACACTGCGTTGTTCTGTATCAACAAAGTAGGGGTGGACAGGTTGATACTTAAAGGGCAACTTCGGTATTTTTCAACCTGGACCCTATTTTCCTATGTTTTTGTGTGACTAATAGGGACAACAATTTCAGAAATTGGTCCAGTATTGAGCGATAACGCAGCAGATGGCAGCCGCTAAACGGGCTGTAATGTAATCATAACGGGCAATTCTGCCCCCTCAATTTACGTCCACTAAAAGTGCCGTTTTTTACCGCCCACAGGCTCAGACTGTTATTATAAATGTCTGACAACATTACGGAAAGGACCCTACAGAGAAATGAAACCTTTTATCTCATCTTTTGCTTTCTGTTTGTAATTGTGTTATGTGACTTGTTGCCGGAAGACGACAGTGGCGAGGTGAGTGACAGTTGGAGAGAGGAGTGCCAAGGGACCCCGGTGTTGTCAGAGTTTGTTGTGTTGGAGTACAGAAAGCGTAGCTTAGTGTTGTCTAATGTGGATGTGACGTGACTTTTCACAACAAGGCTTCTCCGAGCGAAAGAAAAATTGTAAGAAAAACGTTTTATTTCTCCGTAGAGTCTTTTCCATAATGTTGTCAGACACTTATTATAACAATCTGAGTCTGTCAGTGGCAAAAACAAGCACTTTTAATGTTGAGGAGTTTCCCCGAGTTATTACATTACAGCCCGTTTAGCGGCTGGTGGCTGCAGCGTTCTCCCTCAATACTGGACCAATTTCAAAACGTCCCCATTAGTCACTTTGACACAAAAAACAAATACCGAAGTTACCCTTCAAGTATTGATACCGCCGATACTAAATCTTGTCTTAAGTATCAATACTTGCGTCAACAGTATCGTTACAAATAAATTGAAAAATTGGTCTCATGTTAGGTGGCGTTTTGGACGCATGAATTCTCTTCTTTGTTTCTGTTGTACTTGAGCCTTGTTAGTTTAGAGAGCTCATACAATAAATAGATTTGTTATCCATCCTTAGAAAACTTGAAAATCTTGTGTTTTAATATGCATGTGATTAAGAAATTAACACAGAATAATAATAATAAAAAAAAATTGAAAATTACTCAGTGGTAATAAAATGTATTCAGAAGACATCTTTCAAAAATCATAACACATGGTTCTTTCCTACATACAATAATAAAACAACTGGAATCTGTAATGATGTCTGTTATTCTGACCCTAGTATAACTTGGTAGTGACTTCATGCAAATTACAGAGGTGCCTGTGTGTTTTAATGCAGTGCTGTTGTCTGTCTGAACGCCGCTTATACATCTGCAGGAAAGTAACAAACAGTAGAGGTGTGGAACCACATGAAAACATAATCTGTCATATGCACTTGCAGGCTGTAATTTAAAGGGTTGTGTGACAGTTCAATTACAAAAATAACAATGGAAGTGTGCAAATAAAAGAGGAATTACCTGCCATCTCTGTCCCAGTCGTAAACCTCCACCTTGATCGTTCTGTTGGGAGAGGCAGAATGAGGATCAGGTTAAAAAGACGTTTTCTTTTCCTGAATTATGAGTCTTGATGTTTCTCCTGATACGCATTTGTTTATATATTTCTTGAGGCATTGCAATGTTGCTGGGCACTTGCAATAAAAAGGAGTGAATCATCTCCAGAGAACAACTAAACTGACTTATTATACTCATATTCAAAGCGCTAAAAAGCAATCTACTTGTATATATATATATATAGATGTTGTCTCTAACACTTGATCAGAAGCATGCTAATTTCTTCTGTCATTGTTGTCATGGAGGCAATAAGAGATCCATTCTGCAGCTTATCTTTATTCCAACACTGTCTGCCTGTCACTGTATTTGCCTCCGGTAATGGGTTCCCCTCATCTCCAAATACATCTATCTCTGCATCCCATTATAGCTTACAAGCAAATGTGAAAATAGTCTGCGAGAGGCAGATATGCTGCGCTATCACTCCATCTACCAATATCTTCAACAGGAGGGTCATTTCTGTCCAACAAAAGCAGGAGAGCGATACGTATAGCAGAGAGCGAGAGGGGTGAGGCAAAAGGAGAATAGATAGAGACTGAATTAAAAAAGAGCAGAAGGCACAAGAACAAAGGAGAGGGAGCGAGGGACTCAAAACTGGTGGAAAATAAATAAAAAACATGTAGTGCTCGCACTTTCTCAGTGGATTAAATTCGTCTTTTTGACAGCAGGAGGTGGAGACGGGTCAAATTTTGTGTAAAAGTTTGTGAGCAGACTAGTATCTCATGAGTCTTGTATGACTTGCACAGCTTTCTACGATAAACAGCGCCCAACTTAAAAACTTAAAAACATTTGCATCCTGCTCATCTTTCAATATGAGAAGGAGTGGAAGGTAAAAAGCATCATTAATTGGCCTTAGAGCTGCTTAGAGAGGCAATAACAGGCTGGCTGATAGTGATGTGCACTCCGGGGATGAATGTGTCTCCTGGTTGGATTAACATTTTCTCTTCCTGTCTCAAACACACAAGCGCACACACAACGTGCGCTGCGGCGGCGCTCAGTCTGTCTCTGTCCTTCTTGTTTTAGCCCTGACTATTGTGCTACTATAGTGCATTAAGTTGGTAGTTTGCGGGTCGGCTTTGGGGGGTTGATTAACGCACATTTTTGCATGTTTTGCGGTGCGGAATGGCTCTCACAACGGGAGGACTCGGAGTAACTGCAAAGCTGCATCCCAAATGATTCAAACTGCGTTTTTCCATCAAATAATGATCGGATAAAATGTGAAATCAGTTTGACTAAAATCACAAAACTATTGGTTTTGGCCACACCAGATTGACTGAAGTGTTCAATATAATCTGATGACTAAAAAATGACATTTTAACATATTAAAAAATAGCTGACAAATTAAGAGAGAAACCACTTTGACTAAAAATAATGACAAAAAGTTGAGTGAAATATAAAGACTTTTCGTCGACTAAAATAAGATTTTAGGAGGATAAAAACGACTACAATGTGACTAAAACTAATGAGCATTTTCGTCTAAAGACTAAATCTAAAATAGCTGCCAAAATGAACACCGGTCTGCATATTGTGGGTGTTTTAGGGACGTGTGTGTCTCATTAAGTCGTTGTTATGCCACATCTCGGTGGGAAACATCCCCTCTCTCTGAGCTTTGATGAGGCAACACTAACAGGAAGTTGACAATGATTTCGCTTGTTAAACTTGTGGTCTCGCTGCATGTGTGTGTGTACGCGTGTGAGTAAGTGTGTGTGAGTGAATGAGTGAACAAACACAGGTCCATCAGAGGACCTCAGAGCAGAAAGACACAGTTGTCTATTGTTTGCCAGCTTGAGCTCGTCCTTATCTCTTCTCCCAGGCTGCACACAGACCGATTCAATGTGTGAGTGTGCTGTGTGTGCACTGTGAGTTTCCTGAGTCCAACATTGATGAGACTTGTCTAATAAGCTTATTGGACCAAACTTCAGATCGATGCTGCTGTCTGCTAGCTGAGCTAAGCTAAAACCTATCGTCTGCTTCTTTGTGTCTTTCTCACTACACAGCTGCTGTCCACACCCGATATGGACACAAACACACGTCTGTCATGAGAGACACTTTTACCTCAGTCTGACTTCTCCTGAGATCTAAAGTTAAGCCTGTTCCCCCCCCACAAGAAAGACGGCTTTGAGCGATGCAAAAATAATTTAAAGAGACAGAAACGCAGTTTGAAGTTAAACAGAAGCGACATATCAAAATGAGGCAGTAAAAAAGCCACAGTGCTATTTTTTAACAGGTCCATATTTTTTTTTAAGAATGTTCTAATAACTTTCCAAGATGTTTCTTTGAAGGAACCAAAACTGTTATTGGGAACTAATTAATGAGAATGCACAGACAGCGTTCAGATGGTTCACTTTGAATTAATTAATTCAGATTAATGCTGATGTAATCTCGGGACCTTTTAGCACTGCAGGTCAGCTCAACATGCAAAAATCTGTGTTTTTTTCTGCAGGCAAGCAGACAATTCAAACTATAAGAAAACTTTCCAGTAACAAATATTATGAAGATTTACTTTTAGCTTAGCTATTTTTCTAGAACTGCAAAGATAAATTGATTGTCACCTATTCAAATAATCGATTAATCATGCCACAACATTTGTTCTGATTGGTCAAAAGTCTTGAAATTTGGTACGGACATACTTGGGGAAATTATCTCACATAACAACTTTGACATTTTCAGGAAATCACAGGAAAAACCACACATTTATTAATAGTCTAAATCAGGATTTTTGAAAAATGACTATTTTTACACTGCATATATGTGCATACCTTTGATATTCAACTTGTTATGAGTTCATAGATACCAAATACTTGATTGTAGTTTCTGAGATACAGTCATTTTCTTATCATACTATATCTAGTATTTGGGCACATGGGACTCTTGCTTTTTCCTAAAATATAATGGAGTTTATTGCAAAACCAGCAGTCCCATGTGCCCAAATACTAGATATAGTATGATAAGACAAAACTCACTTTTCAGCCAAACGGTTTGACCGATATTGAAAATTTCTTCACACTTGTGCTTAGGCAAGTCAAGAGAACACTTCCAAAGGAAGTTAAAACTTTCAGGTGCAGGTACAAATGGGTTAATATTGCGGATATTTGGGTTTCTCGTACTAAAAATTACCAAAACATTTTAAATATTTGAGACAGACCTCTTTGGTGAGCCACAGCCAGCAGTGTTATGCTGTGTGTAAGCAGCCTGAAGAGGCCTTCTATCATATCTAAATGAAAAAAAGGACTCACCTGTCGTAGTCACCATTGCAAAGAGCTCGAACGGGGATCTTAAAGGCCTGCCACACTGGGTTCAATGTGTTCTTCACCACCTCTGTCTTGTGGCAGATGGTAAACCTGCAGAGAGAGAGAGAGACGAGGAGAGGCAGAGAGAGTGAGAAAAAGAAAAAAGAGCGATGGGAGAAAAATAAGATTTGTGGGAGGAGAGAGGGAAATGGAAAAGGTAATGGAGTTAAAGAGGAGACTTTCTGCAAACTGGGAGTAAAAGCGAAGGGCTGTGGAAGTGGGACTACTTCCCTGACACAGAAATACACACACAAACACACACTGCAAGATGTAATTTCATTAGTCCCTTGGCTAGCAGGTGGACTTGGTATCTTCTGCCCTCAGAGCACAAGGTTTTATCTGACTTGTCACACACTGCAGGATGGAAAAGAGAACCCACAGAGCTGGGTCGAACACACACATACTACAGCACTGCACTTCAATGCCTCCTGCTTCCACACACACACACACACACACACACACACACACACACACACACACACACACACACACACACACACACACACACACACACACACACACACACACACACACACACACACACACACACACACACACACACACACACACACACACACACGTCATCCACAAATACTTCCACATGCAATTCACACACGTGCTTAAACAGGCAGCGCGGCTTTTAATCTGATGGCAAATCGATGAAACCAATTTCCTTTGGATGCAGGGAGGGATTAAAGCAAACATGAAAGGGGAGAAGGAGAGATGGTGATGGAGGAAGGGGGGAGGGGAACTCACGTGCCGTCCTCATTGCTCCTGTAGAAGACCAGGAAGGGGTCGGACTTGCCGAAGAAATCCTTTTTGTCCAGCTTGTTCCCGCAGAACTGCATCATCACTGATTCCTAATGAGTAGAGACAGAAAAGGACAGAGAGAAACCTGAATAAAAAATGCATAGGTGGCCTTAATTCCCTTTGAATGCAATAGTTTGATTTCTGCTGGTCGATTGAGGTCGCTGTCGGTAGTAATGTTTGTTATCTTTCTTCTCCAGAGGGCTTCACGGCATGTGATTGTTGAATGCAGGAGCCAAATAGTTCATAATGACTGACTCTAAAAGTCTTTTATTGTTGACTTAAAAGAGTTTTTCTGATGTACTACGGCGCCCAAAAAATTATTAAATTTGTGCTGAAGCCAAAAAATAGGACACCGGTGATGAAAGATGAAAAATAAGTAGAGCTAGTAAAACACAAATAGAGGAGAAAAATCCATTAATTTATTTTATCACCTGTTTGCAGGTAAAGAAAAAAAAATATAAAAAGATTTTTTTGGGTAGGTTAAAAGCGAAAGGAAAAGACTCAGCTTTTATATTTCTTTTTACACTCCATTTTAATTATGTCACCACGGTTCGATTTGTTTGTTTGTCTTCAGGATTACGGAAAAACTACTGGCCTGATTTTCATGACATTTGGTGGAAGGGTGTACCATGGGCCAAGGAAGAACATATTAAATTCTGAAGCGGATCCGAATTACAGGGCAGATACACAAATTATTTTTCAATTTCATTAACATTGTGAGACCTTGGCGGAGGTCTGCGCTCTCAGAGTGCCCCTCTAGTTTATTGATGTATTCAGTCATATTTGTGACTCATCTGATACACTTTTGATTCTTTTTGTGGTCGCTTTGGCTCCATACTCCCTGCTATAGATAACATTTCTATATTTCTACGTCTAATGTCATAATGTCACATTCTATTTTATTAAAATGTTATTTTAATACAATCTGCTTATTTTGTGTAGTTTCATAATTTTTATTTATCTTTTATTATCTTAAATACCCATCTCTTATTGCTTTCTTTTTTAATGAACTTTTATATTGGTTGTTTTGGTGTTTATTAGTCTCTAAATCCATTTTTAACACTCTATATTTTTGTCAATCGTCTGTACAGCACTTTGAATTGCATTTGACTTGTTTGAAAGGTGCTATATACATAAAGTTTGATTGATTGATTGATTGATAATGTGCAAATTGGAACAGTCATCCCCCATAACTACAAAATACACCACCAACAAAACATGGCACCAGAAACGCAACATGGAATCCAAACAGCTGCTTTAAAGTGCTTTTTAGTGGGGGGGTTTTGTTGTTCTCTAAAGTTCAATGAAATATTAAAATATTTAAATAAAGGTCAAAGGGGCCTCTTAAGTCTGTAAACAGACACACAAGTTCCCACAGCTATTGTGCCTTGAATCCTCCAATACAAATGTCCTGCCAGAGAAAGGAGCAGATACAGAAAGTAAAGAGAAAGTTTTTTAGGAAGTGTTCATCCATCCTCACCCTGCAGTTGTTCAGCTCCTCGGCTTTCACAATAACGGTCCCGCATTTCTTCCCTTGGATGCCGCTGCACACAAACACACAACACAGCAAAGGGTTAAGACATGGATAGGGTGTTTGGCATGACCACGTTGTTTACTCTACATGCATCCTTCCTCCTCCTACGTCTCTGCTGTTCTCTTGCTCTCGGGGCCAAGGTCAAGTTGTGGAATAACCGGAAGGCATCTCGTGTTTCCTAACCGGAATCAGCACCTCGACATCAGAACAGTGTGTACACTAGAAGAGGAGTCAATGACAGCAGCGAGCGTGTTTGATAACGGCGAGACTAGTTTCATACACATCCCAGAGCAGAGGTTCCAGGCTGGATGGTGACCTTCTCACAGCAGGAGAGATCCCACACTGACCCCACTGCCTTGTTTGTTTACTCAGTGATGTTCCATACTGGCTCTGTGTCATGTTGACCACAGGATACCAGAAATTAGAAAAAACTAAGATTCTTTCTCAAAACAGTGTCTCTTCATCGTGACATTTTTCAGTGATTGCAGTTGATTGCACGCTGGGAGGGGATGGATGCAGGGGAGATTTGTACCGGTTTCCACAAAATATGCTTTGTTATTTTTATAGTTTTTATCAACTTGTTTGAGTGAAAGCACAAAAAAGATCTAATAAATTACACATCCCTTTATGAGACATCATAAGGGGACATTGGAAACACCGCAGTGCAGCCGCCCACATTCCATAATGTGACACTTCATTTCCTTCAGGATGTGACCTCAGATGACATTTCTCCGCTGTCTCTAAATGGACATCAAACTCACTGATCCATACATACATGGTTCCAGCTGTTGATGAGTTGGATTTAGAAATAAGTCTAAAACAGGTAGAGCTGGGGGGGAAAAAATCAATACAGCATAGTATGGTGATATCTAGCGTGGCTATATTGTATTGATACACGGACGTCAAGTATCGATCTCTTATTATATAAACTATTAATCTTTTAACAATCCGATGGCCCGCTGGCGGGTCCGGACGCTAATCTGTATTTCAGAGGATGTAGCGGGCTCTGTCTTAAAGCAAGAGTAAAGATACTGGTATCATGTGACACTATAAAACTTAAGGAATCAATGGGTACCAACCGTGTCATGGTAGCTTGTCGAGAAGAATTCAAAATAACGCTCAAAATTTACGCTACATTTTTGGCAAGGATAGACTGGCCTGGCCATTTTCAAAGGGGTCCCTTGACCTCTGACCTCTGACCTCTGACCTCAAGATATGTGAGTGAAAACTCTGAGATTAACAGAGTGAAAACTGTATCTTATTAGATAAAACAGATGTTGACAAATTGCATAATAAATTGCAATACATCTTTTTTAGATTAAAAAAAGTTATTTATATAAAACGGTCACTATATCCTGACAGTAGTGCATGAGACAGGTAATCTGAAGAAAATCATGTGCCTCTGTGTCCTCCGGTGCTCCTAACGGCATCTGCAAGATTTCACAGACCAGAGGAAAACAACCAACAAGAGCCGAGCTGGAGCCTTGACGTCCAGCTGCCGCCCAAACGGTCAAACTAGGCAGCGCTGATCAAATATGAATCAATATTATGTTACGTTAATGCCTATTTCTCGCCTCAAATGTTTTCAGAATCATCTTGTAGTGTTCTGTTTAGCTGTAAAATGAGAAAGCTTGTGACCCGGCAGCCATGTTGAGAACAGTTGAGGAAATACCAAGCACCGCCCACCAGTCGGAGCACAGCCAATAGGAACGCTCTCTCTCTGTGAAATGACCTGTGATTGGCCAAAGTCTCCCGTCATGGACTAGTTTTTTTAAAGCCTGAAAACAGAGCTATGAGGAGGTGCAGAAGTCTAGTTATCTCACAGAACACTTGAATTACAATATGCTGAAAGGTTATTATGGAATTTTTGCCCAATGATGCCAAAAATATACTTCCTACTGCAGCTTTAAATATCGTGATGATATTGTATCGTGGGGCCTCTGATGATTCCCACCCTTAAAAACAGGTGTAGGTCTGGTCAGTGTTAAGAACCTCAGCTGAGCGTCATTTCGTGACATCCAACAGATTAAATATAGAAAACACACCCTTTATTGTGAAAGCACATTATGAAGTAAGACCTACTGGAAATGTCAGATTTACTGTATGAGCACACCCCTCTTCAGACTCTGGTCAGGAACAAACCTCATGGAAAGTTTTACTACTTCACTACGCCTCAAAACATTCCCATTGAGATACAAAGGAAACACTGTTGAGCATGAGGTGTTTATGTTTGCATGTGTGTTTGTGTGGACCCACTTGACCGTAGTGGTGTGTTTCACTGTGTAAGTGGGCCGTTGCAGCTGTGGTTGAGGTGGGGATAGGTGATGCATGTGTGAGCACCTCCTCTGAATTAACATCATGGTGCTGAAGGTGGACTCAATGACATCATTTGCAGCACCTCCTCCTCCTCCTCCTCCTCCCATACAAACACACACACAGACACACACACAGACCTGACTGACTTCACTGTCTGCAAATGTTTCTTTGAGTCCGTTAGGAAGTAGACCAGGGCAGACCGTTTAGCATCTGACATTCTCGTATTCACAGATTTAGATTTTGATTATTTTATATACCAGTCTTGTCGATCTGTTAAAGGTTCAATATCCTTAAGTTCTGCATCATAAAGTATATTGCTAATGAAAGTTACATTGAGATCTATTATAAAACGATCATAACTTCTTGTTATGCAGACAGTACTTGATCCCATGCATACAGTGATAGCGCTGTATCTACTCCGATTACAATCGTGCGACCACCTCCGTGTGGGAAGAAGAGCATGATTTGACTTGACTTTTGAGAGGTCTCGCAATCTGGTGAAAAGGGCCTGTCGTCTGATGAGCTCCGCTCTGAAAGACCCACCTGGCACAAATCGACTCAGGCAGTCATTTAGACAGCCCAGGATTGGGGTTGAGGACCTCTGCGTGAATGTAATTCAAGTCTCCTTTTACTCCAGCACAAGGAACCGGTGGGGAAAGTGCTTTTGAAATGGCAAGATTTATCGAAATGAAACAGATCCTGGAACTGACGCTTTGCATTGAAGAGTTTTTTTTTATTTCTTTTAACTTGCAAAAGCAAAAACCCATTTCTCAGACATCTGAAGATGGGGAGAAAGCTAAAATAGCACCTTGAGGAGAAAGGAGACTTTTTCTCATTTCATTTTATTTCCAGACAGAACTGGAGGGGGTCGGGCGGGGTCTGGAGTTGTATGGACAGGTGAAAACGTGCCGCACAGAACACCCACGAAGGGCCGTGTCTGAGAGCGTGATGTCACTTTGGCCGTGCGGATACTTGATATAAATCACACCTAAGTCAGTGGCCCTGTGCGACAATCTATGGTGCTCCACGTACATGTAGCATCAGATTTATACGTGCAGGGCTGCTTCTAGTAGCCGTAGTAATTATTACGGGAGTAAACTAGGAAGTCAGGTAACTTTCACCCAGGAGACTGACGTTTGTGTCCTGTGTGAAACCAAAAGTCAACGTTGACTTATTTTAACTTACGTAACTTACCTAAAGGTACAATGTGTAGGATTTAGCGGCAACTAGTGGCAAAAAGAACGGAGCTTTGCTGACGTCTGTCAGGAGGGGGGAATCGGGCCCAAAATTAGCTGGATTCTTGTGTAGTGTGTGCTATGGATCGGGTCCGATACTTTGCTTATGTACTCGTACTCGCAAAACGGCTCCGATACCACTTTACAGCATCGTGACGTTAACCTCTTTCGTGTCCTATCGCACGCGCTCACACTCCACCTCCCCGACAGTGCGGGCGAGACGGGCCGGTGGTGCGCCCGACCTCGCTGGGCCGAGATCCCACCTCAGGTGGTGCGCGCCGGCCCTCACTTTCACTGCGCCACGGGGTTTTGCTTGCACCCTCTGACTCGCGTGTGTGTTAGACTCCTTGGTCCGTGTTTCAAGACGGGTCGGGTGGGTTGCCGACATCGCCGCAGACCCCTGGCACCTTTTACGTGGACCGAGCCCCGCCCTGGGGGCACGACGCGTTTGGGGCGCACAAAGGACAGTCCGCCCCGGTGATATTTGGCCACGGCCCCGGGTAGCACCTTCGCCCCGAGCCTTTCCAAGCCGACCTAGAGCGGGTCGCGGCGCACCGCCTCGTATGCGGGTCTCCCCAGCATGCCGTGTGTCGCTCACACCCTCCAGCTGGCTGTTAACGAGGGTCTTTTGGCACTGAGAAGTACTCGTATCGGTACTCGGTATTGGCGAGTACCGAAATGTAAGTACTTTTATTCGGTCTGAAAAAAGTGGTATCGGTGCATCCCTAGTGTGTGCCCGGCATTAGGAGGCAGAAGTAAATACAACTTTTTCGGAGCACACTAAAGACTTTCTCACCCTCAGTCTCAATCATCTCACTGCAACAATATGCAGATAGAGAAAGAGTTAAAGACGCACACACACGCACACACACACACACACACACATGCCAACACACCCGAGACAAGCGCCCAGAATCCACGTCGCCATGACAACTCTGCCGAGCTGGGGCCCCCACTGCGGGATATCGAATGGGATTCCTCTGCTCGTTATTTCCTCAAATGCTTGCTCTCGCTCCTCTATTTTTTTTTCTTCAGAGGCGGTCGTTATTCTGTCTGAGAGATCGGCCTTAAAATGATAACGTGGGTGTGAACTGACAGGATTGCATAGTTACAGGATGAATAATGTATCTCACACAGTTACATGCAAACAGACACAATATGTGGTAAAGACAAGAAGGACCGGTTCAAAGCTCAAATCCATACAAAAAAAACAAAAACGCCACACCACACAACGCTGCTTTCTAAACTGCAATTTTCAAAAGAAATATTACGACAACACATGAGTAACGGCGGCGTATTGTTATGCTGCAATCACTGAGTGTTTTAGTTATTTGCTGAAATCCAGCACTGGTGTATTTATTACTGTACAACAGAGAGAGAAAGCTTCGTTCTAGCCAGAAAATTGAGTCTTGAGTCTTTGTATGTTTGGCGTTTACAGTGAAGTGAATGACTTTAATGTGTGTTTTTGAATAAAAACAGAGCTTTTGAAAATGCTTAGGGTATGAAAATTTCATGTGAATCCCTCGCTCTCAGGTAAAATGCTTTTTAGTTTTATTCACGACACAGAAAAGCACTCAAAAGTTGAGAAGCACTTCAGGAATATCTCTCTCCCTGCGCGCGTGCGTGCGTGCGTGCGTGCGTGCGTGCGTGCGTGCGTGCGTGCGTGCGTGTGTGCGTGTGTGTGTGTGTGTGTGTGTGTGAGGAAACACTGTGAATCTTCTAATCAAGACACATGGATTTGCAATCAGCGTCTGGCGAGAGACGGGTAATTAAGTCTGGGCCACTTCTGGGCTGCAGCGTAACACACACATGCATGCACAAACAGGGGCTCACACACACACACACACACCTTACACACACACGTCATTTCCATTATATTCCCAATGACGGGAGAATACCTAAATGAGATATCAATTATAATTATAAGACCACGAGAATCTATTCTCGGTCATGCCCCGACACAATCACACACACTCACACACACTCACTCTTTCCCCCCTAAAAGGAAACTCATAACCATAATTCTCTCGCACAAAAGGGAAGATTGACATCAAATCCATGTCACACGGTACACCAGCGGCAGATTGAGTTTCTTTGTCCTTCCTTTACAAATCCATACAATCAGGCTTGTATTCACAGCTATCAGTCTTTGTGTCTGTGTGTGTGTGTGTGTCGGCGTTCTTGGCTCACTTGTGTCTCAAATTGTAGCCCGCTTGGCTCTACCACAGTTCACCAGGGCTTCTCTCTGACCCCGTGAACACTGGAATACCTCGTTTGTGGGAACAAAAAAAGAGGGTGGGCGAGTGTGAGGGAGATAAAGATGGAGAGTTGGAGAGGAGAGGGAAGAATAAAGAACAGAAAAGCGATAGGGACTAACTCACAAACCCTCTCAAAATGAACACCATTTCAAGTGAAAACGTTATCAGTAATAAAATGGTAATTGAATTAAATATCAGGTGGTATTCACTAAACCTGAGTGCTCTCATGCAAATATAACCAAACAATGAGTCAGGGTAACACGTCATGCATTCCTGAAGTTAAATAGGCCCTCAAGGACTTTTTATCAGCTTCAACATGCAGCACACAGAACTCATATTTTACAGGAGCTGTGCCTGCAGTGAAATAAATGATGAGGTTATATGCATTTAAAGTCAACATGAGCTTAAAGCTAGGGTTGGTAATCTAGAGAAACTAGCAAGAGTACACTGCATTTTAAAAGTTATCCAACCGAACAAACCCAGCCCAGTGATGCCAACTCTTTTCAGATGAAAGCAGCAAGCAGCTCTAGCTCCAAGTTGATAAATCTAGCGAGAAAATCGTCATGTCCCTACAAAGCCACTCCCCCTATAAGAACACAACATGCGATGCGATGCGATGCGATGCGATGCGATGCGATGCGATGCGATGCGATACAATACTTTTACAAGAGGGCAGCATTTTCAAGAACCGATTAACTTTACTTTATGGATAATTGTAGATTGCAGTAGTCAAATTAAAAGAAACGAGTGACCAGCAGGACTGAGAGTAATCAGACAACACAGAGAGACACATGGAAACACATGTGAGAGCACAGACACACACTGCTGGTCGGCCAGGAGCCGCGCAACGCACAATACTGTACTTGTCATTGTTTTGCATTCTGTTGCTCTCACTCTTTCTCTCTCTCTCTCTCTCTCTCTCTCTCTCTCTCACACACACACACACACACTCCTGAATGCCCACTGGAGTTTGATTGAACAATGTAATTAGCTGTAATTATCACTCATTAAAATTGTTAAAGATCCCCCCCTGTCGTGTCAGACTGCAGGTGTGTGTCTGACGAAGTCTAACACACAAACACAAACACACACACAAACACACACGCATACTTACATACAGACACAACCTCAGCAAGACAACGACTGCAACAGCTGTGGCCTCAGTACCTTTGTTTCTAATAAATGTTGACAGGGTTTCTATTTCTGCGCCAAATCACTCCTGACATCTTTGAAAACAGGTTAGAAACGGTCAATATGACACTTGTGGAATATATCCATCCATCCATCCATTATTTGAAACCGCTGATGCTTTACACCCTGAACAAGTCGCCAGTAAATACCAGGGCCTTGAGCAATATATGAATCTAGTAAACGCATTTCAATCAGACGGGATGTTTTTTTTTTAGCTGCAAATATTTTGCAATAACACGGTATAATAATACATGAGGAGTGGATGTCTTCAGGACCTGAGAATAAACAACTCCCACGTTCTGCTTTCCTTAGCTGTGAAAGTTCAGAGCCTCTGCAAAAAAATCATGCAACCTTTCCTCTCAATAATTCTAATAACATCATGCACAAGACGTCTAAAATATTCAAAGAAACGCTTTAATGCAGCCATAAAAATGGCAGCTGTGGCTCTGATGTGCATTCTCTTTTGCCATTAGTGTCACAATTAACAGATCAACGCATCCTCACACAACGGTTTGTATGATCTCCTATGAAAACTTATATTTCATTTTTCTTTTGTCAATTTCTGCTCCAGTCTTTTCAAAATAAAACTACTTAAGCCAAGTTCACACTACACAACTTGCACAAGATCTTTCACCGAGGAGGAATTCACGACGAGGTCTCAAAACTACATTTTGTCACGTAAACACGCGAGACATACACGGGAAATGACCGATATTGTTGTTGGCACGTGTGTTTACAAAGTAGCCTGTTTCCACACTCTTTTTTACTATTTATTCCTCTAGGTGCAACAACAACTTTGCTCCGTGTTGCAAATGCAGCACATACAGTAAGTTCTTATTGTTACAGGCGACCCCCTCCTCCCCCAGGTTTCCCCTCAACACCTGTCTTGCGCTCTCATTGGCTGTAGCTCATGACCGGAGTCCCCGACAGGTCCAGATATTTAGCATGGTAGATATCTGGAATATGTGTGCGAGGCACTGGCAACAGTTCAAACATGACTCTCGAGCGCCGATGTGCGAGCAGCGTTCCAACGCCGATTTACCTCTGATCTGAGGAGCTCCAAAAACTGTCTGGGAGCGGAAAATCAGGGCTTATGTCGTGTAGTGTGAACCAGGCATTAGGTTCAACAACAAAACTACTCAGTTAGGTTCAGGAAAGGAACGCGGTTTGGGTTAAAATAACTCGGGAAGTGGAATAACTTAAGTACGGAAGTCACGTTACAAATAAATCAACGTTGACTTCTGGTTTCACACGGGGTATGAACACTGGCCTCCTGGGCGAAGGTTGTGTGTTTTCTGACCATCTACCCCAACCACAAATTGATTTTAGGTCTATATATAAATTATAGTGCATTACCTTTTCGTAGGTATAATAAATTACTACAAGTATGTGTACGCCGTCCGTCCATGTGTGTGTGTGTGTGTGTGTGTGATGAAGAGTGCCGTGGAGGGAGGGATTTCTTAAGTAGCGCTTCAGGGTGGACAACATCGTTTTGCACTTTGGAGGGGTCCATGGTGCATGTAAAGGCATGTGTGTGCGCACACACACACACACACAAGTACATGGACAGACAGCTCTTTCTCTCTCTCTCTCTGAAATCACCATGGCGATTGCCGCTCAAGTGGATGGCAGTGTTGCTTTGAAACAAAAAGGAATAGTGGAACACACACACACACACACACACACACACACACACACACACACACACACACACACACACACACACACACACACACACACACACACACACACACACACACACACACACACACACACACACACACACACACACACACACACACACACACACACACACACACACACACACACACACACACACACACACACACACACACACACACACACACACACACACACACACACAGGTTGTTGACAGTGCTCAGTGAAGGGATGCCAGCTTGGCCGTTATTTCCCCCGCCACCCCACCTTTTGGGATCTCAAGGCTCATGAAGGCTTCAAATGAACGAGCAAATTGGATTAAAAATACACAATTGAAAGGAAGCCAAGAGGGCTTCACCGTGACAGAGAGAGAAAATATGTGCACCAGAGGAGGCCAACGGAGCAGCAGCATGGATAAAAGCAGATAATGATGTATCCTAATTAGGGTCCCTAATGAAGCTGATCTTCATCAAACTATTTTAATATCTGTAAATAATGCTTATTTTTTAATACAGCTGCATGGTGCAGGTTAATACTAGACTAAGTTATTTTTCATTTTATTTGACACAGAACAGCGATGCACCCTGCATCCCTGCTAATGCTATTCTTTTGTAAAAATATCTTTAGAGAGCGCGTCATTGTGGAACTGTCGTGGCAGGAAGGTTTGGACCAACAGCAGCACCACAGAGATGTGGCACACCTGCAAAATGTCACTAAAATAGAGGCAAAGCCATTCTTTAAAAGTGGAAAACAGCTCCCTGTCAGAGCGGATATCTGTCTGGAAACGGCTAATAGTGTTTTAAAGAAGCACAGAGGGGCATTTCTGACAGCTTGGATAGCTGGAGCACAATGGTTTAGAACAGGGGTTCTCAACCTTCTGTATCCTGAGGCCCACTTCGGATTGTTAAAAACATTTCAGAGGAGCACCTTCCCAAATAAATTACAAACTCCAACAACATTTTTTCGTTTCAAAAACCACTCAACTTTGTGTCACTGCATCAGAGACATATGTGTCTGTAAATGGGAGACTTGGCTTAGATACTGATTAAAAATGCTCTGATCGGGAATCTGGTGAGTGAATTTATTTTATTTTTATTTTATTTTATTTATTCATTTTTATTTCTTAAATATTATAATTATTTTTACTTATTTTTTTTTAACTTTAATTTGCTTAATATTTTTCATAATTTATTATTATTATTATTTAATAATATTTGAATTTATATTATTCACATTCTTAATATTGCTTCTAAATAGAACATTTCAAATCCTGCATGTCACACTCTTGTTAATTTGTAATTTAGCACAAGAGGAAGATTTTGATTCATGTGTTGATGCGAGCGCGGTGACAAACGATCTAATGCGTCTGTCATTTATCTAAGCAGATAAGATTCTCTGACAACAATCTCTCATGCACATCAGCAATGACAAATTAAAGATGAAGAGGGCCTGAAGCATTTTTATTCTGAAGTGACAGATGCCCTAGTTAAAGTGGCAACTTTTAAACTTTTCCCCTCTTAGCGTTTCCAAGTGGTATTATTGTCGGCGCCGCTGTCGCAAAGACAACCGGATCAGATATATAGTAGGAATATAGTAAGTTTCACCGCTGCTCATTTTTAGAAAGGCTACCGCAAGAAAACGTACAACAACAACAAAATGTAAAAGTATAATTAGGCTCACACTTTCATGGAAATGCACTCAAGGAAACGCATGTATACACACACAAACAAACAGATGCATATATTGCGATCTATACGCGTTGCTGCAAGCTGACCTCACAAGCCTGAGGAACACGATCGATGTAATGAGCCTGTGAGTTTGAATGTGTAAGAATACCCTCGAGTGTGTGGGAAGAGTGTTTTTGTGAGCATGTATGTTCATTAAAAAGCTGGAGGTGTGGGCACTTTTCCTCAGCTTAGTATCCCCAGAAACAGATGTCGAGATGCACTTGATACTGATTCAATCACTCCAATTACCAAGAAGCAGATATTCTTCCACACAAAGTAAATCTACACCCATCTCACAGCTTTAAAGCTCTATGCCTGCATACCTTATACATATATGGTTCATGGATATACTGGCTTCACACCTGAAAGACACCTTGTCATTCATTAGTGTGCAGTCAGCCAGGTAGATTTACAGATGGTGAGAGACAGACTGTTACCAAACAACTTGGAGATTGAATGCAAACTAATCACAAATCAATTACTGTATACTTCTTTAAAAGGATCTTTTTTAGTGTGTTTAATTCTCTTAATAAAATATCTGAAAATTAATAGAATTCATGACAATTAATGAAGATTGTTTGTTCCTTTGAATAGTTATTTTCAGCTAATTATGTCACATAACTAGCTATTATGAGTATATACTGTATATATATACATATATAAATTTGTTTTAACGCCACTAATTTCTTTAACGCATTAACGCAACGTACAATTTTTAGGTTGTAGTGGGCTCAGTTTTAAAGCTAGAGAGAAGATACTGGTATCATATGAAACTATAAAACCTAAGAAACTCCAAACTTACACTAAATTATGGCGAGGAAAAACGGGCATGGCCATTTTCAAAGGCGTCCCTTGACCTCTGACCTCCAGATATGTGAATGAAAATGGGTTCTATGGGTACCCACGAGTCTCCCCTTTACAGACATGCCCACTTGATGATAATCACATGCAGTTTGAAGCAAGTCATAGTCAAGTCAGCACACTGACACACTGACAGCTGTTGTTGCCTGTTGGGCTGCAGTTTACAGTTATGATTTGAGCATATTCTTTATGCTTAAATGCAGTACCTGTGAGGGTTTCTGGACAATACTTGGCATTGTTTTGTGTTTGTAATTGATTTCTAGACATAAATATATACACGCATTTGCATAAATCAAGCATATTTATCCATGTTAATATAAAGTATTAAACCCGACAAATCTATATTTCTTTTATTTTTTATTTTTATATATATATATCTATATATCTATAGATATATAGATATATAGCTAGTTATGTGACATAATTAGCTGAAAATACCCAATTTAAAGCATTTAAAGCAAACAATCTTTGTGAAACAACAGCAATGTTTTAATGCTTAAACACAGTAACTCCCAAAGGAAATGCTTTGGTCCTACTCTATACTCTGTAGGAGAAAAACATCAACGGTCATCAATCAACATCGGTCAGATCATTACTGAAATATCGGCACACTCCCACCTACTACTACTCACCCAAGAGGTTTTTCCGAGCGACTACCCAACGATCCAACCACCTCTCCGAGAGTACAGTAGGCCTGGCCCAGAAAGTCCTGCACAGACAGAGAAGGAGAGAGAGTTTTAAAAAAAAAACACATAACAAAAAATAAAACACACATAAAATACACTTCATAAAACAAAATAGTCATAAAATGACCCTCGTCCCTGATCTCTACAATACCTCCATGTTCCCCTTTAGACAGATAATACTGCCGAGTAGACTGAGCCTTCCTCCCACCAGCCCTCACACCTGACCCACTCTGCTCTCTCCACTCCACTTTCCTGGTAGATTAAAACACCGTCACATAATGAAACTTTACAGTTGATACAGAAAGTACAGAGAGATGGAGAAAAGAGTACGAATCAGTCCTGGAAACAGTTACGAACTAAATTTGTGTTCATGACAATTTATAAAGTTGTCTGTCAGCATAAAACAGCTGCAATCTGTTTCAAACATAAGTCTTCAAAATAAAAGCCAAGTATGAAACACAACTACTGTAACACACAAACTATGTCTAATTGTATAGAAGCTATTACAGAAACAAGCCATCTCGATCCTAGTTTCACCGGGGGGCTCGCTGTTGAGGCCGTTTGTCATTATTGGACACCGTCTCTAATATCTGACTGAAGCAGCTCCAAGCAGCACTAACATAATGGATTCTCTTTGCTCCATTGATTAGCCTCTTTTGTTATTCTGTCTCTATATCTAAGCATCGACCCAGCTTCACGCCGTCCTGTCTAGCTCATTTATCTCATCAGTGTTGCATACATACGGTCATGTGACTTTAATTTTAAACTAATTTGTTTTGGCCACAATAACATTGTAAAATTATTTTTATGATATTTTCCACTGTGTGATGCAGAGGCTGTGCAGTAAAGTCACAAATCGCCTAGCAACCGTGGATGTTGCCAGCATGAGGTCCATCGGAGAATTGGCCGTGTGCAGCTAATGGCTAAATATATACAACAGCGCGGGCTATAAAAATATTTATAAAAGATAGTTGTGTGGGTGTAGCTCCATTCAGTAATGATCCGGAAAAATCAACTGTTTGGTGGATAAGACTCAGATCCACAGCGGAGGAGGAGTTCAGGGCGAGTGTGAGCAGATGGATATAGAAAATTAACCAGCACCTATTTTGACAATCAAATAATCGTTTATTCATTTATTAAATGTGAATATTTGCTTTTATTTTATGATATTAGACTTAATATCTTTGGGTTTTGGGCTCTTGGTTGGACAAAACAGTTTGTCAACTTTGTGAAATTCAGATTTTTTACTTTTTTTTTTTTACATTTTATTGACCAATAAATCAATTCAACAATAATAATAATAATTTAAAGGCACTGTATGTGAGTTTTTACACGTATAAATGTATTTTAATAATTTTTTATTGCCAATGTGTGAACAGGTTGCTACCTAACCTAAAAAGGGTTTCAGCCTGTAGACTGCTTTTGATGTTAAGAACCCGGGTTGTGTTTTTTTTCCGGGAAAATCCAACAGATGTGACGTCACGCGCATTCGCGAGAGCCTTTATTTTCAGCTCCGCTAACAGGGTTAACAGTGTACAACTGTAGCTAACGTTCAGTTAGAAATGGAGTCCACTAATGCAAACAAACAACCAGCCAGCACCACAACTCAGACTCCAACACAAACTCCACAGAAGCACAAAAAAAACCCCAAAGTTATATCTGGTGAAGCCCGTCTGTGAAACTGGAATGTGACCGACGTCGGAGGAAAACTAGGATCAACATCAGCCTTCGAGTCACGGAGGGACCTTCGTTTGGTAGCTAACATTACTGCCAAGCAATGTGAAACATGTAGTGATATTGTGGTTTTAGCTGCTAAGAAAATGGGAAATGGGAAATGGAGAGATCAAGACAGAGAAAGTGAGAGAACAAGAGTATGGCAATGAAATAAAAAAGGAAAGGTGACAGACGGGGAGGAGAGATGAGGGAAGCACGAGAGGGATGGAATGCGTCCAGAGAGACAACAAAGAGAAACTGAGAGGGACTAAATTTGCTTTTGAGGGACTGAAAGTGTTTCTCACTGTACTATTCAATTTATCTAGTTTCATACAGTTACTGGCAAATAAATGCCAGAAGTTCATTTCATGGCTTTCATTCAACCGTTTTAAAAGCTGCAGCTCTAAAAACTGAAAAATAAAGCTCAATGTGAATTATTGTTGGAGGCAGATAATGACCCATGACACCGCCTTGCAGCTACATTATAATAATGATTTAAAAGCTATAGATGAAATAATACTGATGTCATCCATCACAGCGGTAAAAAAACATTTTTTTTTTGCAGTATAAAGTTTTGAAAACAAAACCCACTTTTGATTTAATAACACAATAAAGTTAAAGGTCCTCTTTCCAGGAAGACAAAGATAGCAATAAAAGCCACAAATGACTAAGGTACACTGAACCTTAAGAAAAAGCAAATCTTGTAACCTCTTCATCTATATTTATACTTTTAAACACTTACTGCCTTGTACCTTGAAATCAAAGCTAGCTAACTTTCTTCCCCTTTCCTTCATACCGTATAAGTAAATGTCAAATTTATATGCTGTAGGTAAATTAACTATATCTATAGACATATACCCATGATTTCAACCTTTTTGCTTGTTTGGACCATCACCCATTGGTTTGTGGACTGCCCTTTTGAAGCCTCGAGTTCGGCATTTTGGCTTTTTGCAACCAGAAGTGACGCGAGAGGGCGGAGCTAAGTACAACTAAATGAAACATTTTTAGGCAACAAAAATGTTACAATTAACTTGTAACACACTGTGAAAGCGACCTGACAATCACAAGGTAGCCGCGCCCTAAAGCATCCCCTGCTTTATGGTCTATTTGACTCTAAATGGGACCATAATTTACTAAATGAACATCATGTTGTATTGAAGAAGACTTGAAACTAGCGATTGAGAACATAAACTCATGTTTACAATGTTTACTGAGGTAATAAATCAAGTGAGAAGTAGGCTCATTTTCTCACAGACCTCTATACAATCAGACTTCTTTTTGCAACCAGAGGAGTCGCCCCCTGCTGGCTGTTAGAAAGAATGCAAGTTTAAGGCATTGGCTTCACTTTTCAGACCCAGAGGTTGCCCACTGGATAGATTAAAGGTCGTAACATGACCACCACCACCACTATATGGTCCTGCACTGAAATCAATGTGACTGTACATACATGTAAGACTCCCTTTTGCACCGCATTGCACCATTCAGTCTAATGCCACATAATGATACCAACTGTACACAGCAGTTTGCTGTAATTGAGCATAATGGCTAAATAAAATCCACATCCCCTTTTGACAGGTACATATGAAAGTGTAGAAAATACAACCTTTTACCCTCCTGTGCCTTTACAGAGGTGCTCAATTACACCTATTAGATTTATTCCCCTGGTGTCATGAAATGGCTTTATGGAAAAAAAATGATAGAGAAAAATAAATATAATTTTTCCCAATTTCAGGGTAGATGGAAATGTAACAATCACATAATAGGAAAACAGGGGAAATTTTAATGGTCCTACCAGATGCCTCTTGATAAGGCACTATTCAATTTGATTTTGTTGCTATAACCCAGTAATAAAAAATACACAATTAAAACAGAATATGCAGCAGGAGATTGTACGTTTCACAAGATCATTCAATCAGCTTCTATATTGCTTTTGTATGTCTATGCTTTAGCATTGCAGCATTGTTATCGCCCTAGGACACAAATCATGTCTGAGTGCTGTTCTATCATTTATAAACTATAAAGACAGCACTTGAACAAAGGAAAGTCTTGTCCTGTAATGGTCTTTAATAGCACTGTAGGCCTTTAATATTTGGATTGTAGCGTGCTCAAATATAACAAGTACTCATCTTTAAAGCCTCAAGTCATGTTTTTCCACATCCTCTACTGTTTTCTTCCAATAATCCCCGCATCCTTCCCGTTTGTTTAAGACACAATGGAAGTTATGTGACGGTGTGTCTATATATCGTGTGATATGTGGTCAGACCGGTCGGGTCGGACAATGAAGAGCAAACAACTGGTAAGAGCAAGTGTGTCAACTCAGGGCAGAACGTGAGTCATTGTCTGCAGCTCTGCTCAGAGGCAGACTGGGACACAAAAGTCATGTTAAGTATAACAGACACATACATATGTACTGCACACAGTTGTAGCGGTTTCTCTTCCAGGTGGTGTTTAATAGAGGGAGGAAGCAAAGCCTGATACGGCTATTACGGACGCTGAAGCTGTAAATGTAAATGTCCACATAACGGTCAGAGATTGTGAGTAGAAAAGACAGCTGTTGTTTTATCTTTTACTGCCTCCCATCATTTTTATTGTTGCTATGACTTCCTCACATTGGAGAGCGACGGTTTTAAAGCCGGTATTGACCGTTAGTCACAGCAAACCTGCACAAACATGTCTCAGATATCACTGAAAAGCCGATTTCATGACAACAGATGTGCACACAGGATTACAGACCTTCAGGATACACATACAGCTCAGTGAACAGATGAAAGTTATCAATTTAAACAGTCACTAATTGTTGCACGATGACAGACAGTGTTACCTCTTACAGCTGCATTCGATAACTTTGAGCAAATGATAAAGTTATTTTATAAAACTGTCACTATATCCCAACAGTAATGCATGAGACAGGTAATCTGTGATAGTCCTCTGTGTCCTCCTAGTGCTCCTAATGGCATTTGCAAGATTTCACTGCGTCCTAACATTTGTGACCCGACCGCCGTGTTGAAAACAGTCAAGCCAAAACCCAAGCACCGCCCCATCGCCCAGAGCAAACTTTCTCATTTACAGCTGAACAGTACACTACAAGATGTTTCTGAAAAACATCTGAGGCGAGGTAATAAGCATTACAGTAACAGAATCTTGATTCATACTTCAGCGTTGCCTAGCAGAGTTTCGCAGTGAGCAGTGATTGACGGCTACCTAGAGACTGCTCGGCTCTGATGAGCACTAGGAGGACACGGAGGAACATGATTTTTTATCACAGATTATCTGTGTATTGTCTATTATTATCTGCCCCAGTCAGGATATAGTGACTGTTTAATAAAAAAATACTTTTTATCATATTTGCTAAAGTTATCAACTTCAGCTTTAAGTTAAATATTTGATTTTTCAATTTCTTCTCTTCTAGAAGACTGAGTATTAAGTATGAAGCTACCGCCAGCAGCCAGCCAACTTAGCTTTGCATAAAAACTGGAAACTGGGGGAAACAGCTAGCCTGACTGTCTGTAGGTAACAAAATCTACCTATCAGAAACTGTATGGCTCACTAACTAAAACGTATCTCATTTGGTCCTGCGATCAAAACTGAGCATATGTAAATCAAAAAAGACTAGTGAACCGCTCTACACATTACAGAGGAAAACATTTAAGGGTACGACAAAGAACGTATACTGCCAAGAAGTTAAAGTCAATTGTTCGTCCGTTGCAACATCAGCACCCAGCAGATAAGCTACGCTTCCGCCATTTTGGACTGAAAGCAACTACCAGAAGCCAGTAAAACGTCCGCCTAAAAAGTGCCGTTCAAAAGTAAAACAAAATTATTTCTATTCTGTTGTCATATTTTTACCGAAATGGCCTGTGTTGAACAATAAAATATTATAAATATAATAAACATTTTGTGGCGGCAGCTGTCAAAAAAGCACCAGAGTTTCGTGTCTTTGCTTCTCTACTCTTTGCGTCCGAGCTCAGACTGTTTGAACTACAATCCCCATGATGCAGCAGGCAGGACACAGCTATTACTATCAAAGTTATCACATTGTTGTTTTTAATTACCGTTATGCTAATCACTGCTAACAATGTGAAAAAAAAAGCGGGGTGGACAGGGGAAGTCGGAATTGATTTAATTTCTAAATGGCTGTTCAGGGAATGTGCTATTTACAGTAGATGATAAACACACTCATTGTAATGGCCAGATTGCTGTTATGCGACTGAAATGAGGCTAATGGGAGGTAATAACAAGGACGGCAATCACGCTCACACAAACACTCGCTCACACCGAATTAAATACGGTGTAAACATACATGTGCGCACAAAAAAAGACACACATAATCAAGTTGTTAGTACTCACGTGTTTTGACAGGTTGGCGCTCTTCGAGTCGACATCGTACCTGTAGGAAAAGGGAAAAGAGAGAGCGAAAGTCAGTGCATTAGAAAGTGATGGAGGGTGACAGGAGCTCAGCCGGGAATACGACAGGGATTACAGACGGAGTAAATCAGTAACGGGGCCAAGCAGCTTGTCAACGACGATCTCACCAGAGGCTCTGGGTATTTCACTTTCCCGGCATCGCGGGCTCACAGGCATCCTCCATTTAAGTGACACTAAATGGACTAATTGGCAGTCATGCATACATGTGAGGGAGAGAGAGAGAGAAATATTGCTCATTAGTGTGTGTTTCGGTGCTTGAATATTATTCACACGTTTCGTTTTCCTCCGTTCCACCTGCAGGTCTCTCATACAACATACGATACTTGCAGAGAAATGCGGACCTCCAGTGCAGAGGCTATACTCCAAAAGAATGGGAAGCAATCAGACAAGCCATTCACTCAGCAATTTGAGGTCGTTTCACAGCTCAGGTCATTTCAGCCGCCACTATAAATGGATTGCCCTTTGGTGGGTAATATTTTGGGGGGAGAAAATGAGGAGCAATTTAAGTTACTTTACAAAAAATGTTTGGGATAATGTACATCCTCTGTGTGTGTGTGTGTGTGTGTGTGTGTGTGTGTTGTGCGTGGGGTAATTACGATCAATCTGATCCCGAAGCATGACCAAGTATTCAAAGTGATTAAACACAAATCACATGATATCTTATTATCAGTGTCTGACAGTCATCCACCCTCTGGAGCAGAGATGATTCACTATCAACAAAAGTGTCCATACTGACTCAGAGCCACGTTCAGACAAATCCCCTATGTACACTAGTAATTGGAGACACCCTGTTTCACTGTAATTAAATTATTATAAAGCTGAGGGGTTGGAAATTAATAAAAACAAATGAACTAATAAAAAAATAAATAGAAGACCTTTGAGCCCTATTTTAGTCATTTATGGCTCTGCTTCTCTGTGACCTTTGAACTCCTTGTGAAGAAACAAGACGAGCTTTGTGAGACTGTAGATTAACGTGCTAACAATGATAATTTTAGCATGCTGATGTTACAAGAAGATAAATTATACGCACATTGCGTGACGTCTGCACACTTACTCCAAGCCACAAAAATGTATTAACGACTACGTTTTGATCCTACTTGGATCTTCGTCTGGTCAGAATGTGGAAAAGTGGAAACCACACCCTTATTTATATGTATATCATGCACACCAATATCTTTTTGAACATAGGTGATGTAGTTTCTGATACATGCGATGATGAATATGACGTGTTTATAAATAACGTATTTTTGATGGATTTGTATTACTGATTTTTATGTGTACTTTATTTAATTGTTAAAGGTGTTCTATATGATATTCAGAGCATTAATATAGCAGTACACAACTATTTGCTACGTAAAGATATAGTGCATCTACCTGAGCAGAGAATGAAGTCACTCTCAGTGTGTTGTAATATGAGCTTCTCCGCTCTTTGTTGACATAGCCGGGGCCTGCCGCGCATGCTTTTAGTGCATGTTGTACATGTGAGCTTGCCCCACTGGCTAGCTCACGGCCGGCGCTCTGCACTGCTCTCATACGGCAATGACAACCGATAACGCCGTCGGTCGCAGAAGCGTAGCACCCACCCTCCGGTTGCCCCCTCAGGGTAACACTGTAAGCTCTGTCAGCACTGTTGCTGTTCTTTTCACTGTTAGCAGCTGTCGCCATGTTGAGCGCCGTGCAGAAGCAACAGAAATGCTCCCAATCTCGCATTTAGCACCTTTAATTGTATGTGGATGTTTTATCACCCTGGGTATTTTTTGGATGAACCACACCTGCCATCATAGAGCTTGTTGCCTATTGGTGTGCATGATGTATAAATATGGTTGTGGTTTCCACAAAGATCCAAGTAGGATCGAAATGTATAATCATTAATACATTTTTGTGATGTGGAGTAAGTGTGCAGGCGTTACCTTTTTCCAGCATGTTGATGTTTATCATGTTATTTTAGCGTTTTAGCATGCTGATATTTAGCTTATTAGAACAAAGCACAAAGAAGAGGCTGATGGGAATACCATTAGTGATTATTCAAAAACAAAAGTATTAGTTGGAGTGAACTTTTGACCCGATGATGGGGATATAGATGAAAGTTCGGGGGGATCAAAGTTTTTACAATTCATCCTCTGGGGAACATGAATGTCAGAACAAAATGTCATGGCAATCCATCTAATAGCTGTTGAGATATTGCCAAAAGGTCAACCTCATAGTGGCACTAGAGGAAAAGGCAGGGGGGATCACAAAGTAGTAGAATGACATGTACTGAAATCCATACGTACACACTATGAATGGAGATGCAGAGAGGTTTATTACACACAGTGTGGTGTTGTACTTCATATTCAGAGGACAAGCTGTAGTGTTTCATAACATTTTCATACAGATCCCATCTTTATGGGCCTGAGGGAGGAAACAGTCTCTCATCTGTTATCGTCTCAGACTGTGTTACGCTCGGCAGACCGGCCAGACTACTAGGTCTACGGCTGTGAGACATGTCAGCAATCTAGGTCCACGCACACACATGTACGACACTAGCAACAACACACACAAACAGACCAACAAAAGGCCAGTGCGACGTTGCTCAGTTATATTCAGAAAACCACTTAAGAGACGAGCATAAAGACATGTATTCAGACATTTATTCATCTGCCTAAACAAATGAGAAGGCATTCAAACTATCCTTTCATATCCTGAGCATAAGAATGTCACAACTAGAAAGTGTGTGCATCTTGTGTGTATATACAGTATGTCGTCACAGAACACATAACAGCCTTTAAATGTCTCACGTAACTGCCCACTCGAGTTTCACATAAAGGTGAAATATGACACCTATTCTGATAAAAAAAGATGTTATAAAAACACATTCAGGTACACTTCTAGCATCCAAACAGGGCTCTCTTTATAGCAGCAGCTGGAAGTGATTCAGAGGAAGGCCAAAGGATCAAAGCAGCTACAAAAATCAGTTCAAAACACGGATATTTTTATCAAAGTGAGAAGTTTAGAGACAACAAAACGCACAACTCAAAGTCCTGCATGTACGTTTTTTTCCAGTTGATTCATGAGTGGTAATGAATACTGGGTGGTAACATGGCGCGCGGTGCAGAAGTGGAGCAGGCAGAGTAGATATGAAAAGGTTAAATGCTTCTCTTTCCCTGAAGGAAATCTGTCCGCTCCTATATCACACTCACCGCCCCCTTGGAATCACCCGGTTGTTATGGTTACCATCGCACACGCAATGCACACACAACGTTGTCACCATGGCCACCACACAGTATGGGGGGAATGCGCACGTCTCTCACGCACACATCAGCTTCGCTTTTTGTCTTGGAGTGGGGTCTGTCCACGTTGACCTGGTGACACTTGCGAGATGACAATATGAGTTATGTGTGTTGTGTGAAAGAGACGGAGCAACCGGCCGAGATACTGAAACACTAGAACAACGTATGGATGAACAGGGTCATGAGAGAGAGCAATTCACTGATCCACTGACGCAGGAAATCCAGACAAATGATGGAAAAATAGACCACATTCTCCTTTTTTTTTCATCCGATAGCGAGAAGTGACGACTCCTTCCTATTTTTTTCACAGTAATTTACACACTGTAACAGTTTTGATGGACAGAGAGGTGGCAACGTACATGAAAATAGTACTAGTTCAAGGTTCTCTGCACACCAAATTTTAGTATGATGCATTAATTTTAGCGTAGATATACACTATTTCAGTGTTGTTGTACTTGAGATCGGTCTTGGTCTCGAGATGGTAAATGGACTTGCATTTATACAGCGCTTTTCTAGTCTTCTGACCACTCAAAGCGCTTTACACTAAGTCAGCATTCACCCATTCACACACACATTCATACAGTGGCATTCATACAACTTTGCCCATCTAATCTATAATCTATAATCTAAATCTCATTCACACACCGATGGCTATACACCTATGCAGGGCTCTAGACTGCGACCAAAATGGTCACATATGCAACCTTTTTTTGGGAGTGTGCGAGTTAAATTTTGACCTAGTCGCATTTGTGTGAGTGCATGATCATTACTATTTTGGTAACACGGTAAGAGCGTTGGATATTGCAGATGAAAGCAGTCCTTTTTGTTCCTCACTGGCGCAGCCTTTCTCTCCCCTCCTGCACTCTCCTCTGTTCTGTGTAAACCTGTGTAAACGCCGCCCCTACCTCACGCGCATCACACACACTGCAGGGCGCCAAAGTTTCGCTGTTCCTCAAAATGAAGCGGTCTATCGCTGATTATTTAAAAAAAAAAAAAAAATGAGGAGAGAAAGGAGGAAGCTGGCGGTGAGGGAGAGTCTAACAGAGCTGCCGACTCGGACACCAGCGATGATGAATGTGCAACAGGCACGGAGAGACTGGCTGACAGACAGGTGAAGAAAAAGAAGTATCACTTTCCACCTCCGGTCTCAATACCACTTTTTGAAGGTCTCCGTCTCGTCTCGGAATCGACCACATTTTTACTCCGTCTTGTCTGGGTCTCATACAAAGAGGACTCTGTATTTCATTTTATTCATTCAAAGACCGGTCAAGACCACAACCGCAGGGATATTACTAAATTTGTATAGGCTATATTGCAATGAAAAAGGAGAATGAAGAGGTTTGCAGTTAGACCAGAAGCAGTGCTAATACAGCGGTGAAAAAAGGGATGCAGAAACCCCTATTCCTATATAGAGATAGGCAAACATAATATATACAGAAACACTGACTCCTCTTCACAGAGTCTAACTTTCAGATCCCAGTTGGGCAGCCGATGTGGCTCCCTGGTTCATAGATTATAATCTAATTAGTCTCCATCTAATAAAATAAAGCCACTGAAATCCCCTCTGTAATTCAATGAGAAATGTGATCAGAGAGCTAAATTGAGAAAGAGAATCCCCCTCACCTACAGGCAGTCTGCTGGCTTAATGAAGCTAAAGACCAACTCTCTCCTACAGATAGCATCTTATATGCAAAGGAGCGCTAATGAAGTCTGAGATGCAGCCACAAAGCTTATAACGCGTGCATAAACAGCGCCATGTAATGTGACTTTATATTGACTCACTAGGATAGCAGAGATTCAACCTTACTAAGTGACAGTTACTCTCACAGTGTACACATGTATTTCTAAGGTCTTACAAACAGATGCAAAGCAGGTTAAGCTTTTTAATATGCAGTATTTGATACCACATAGTGCTCATTAATATCTTAAATTTCCTTCCAACTCACTACTGACACTTTGAAACTTTGGAGGACGTACTTAGCGGTTGGCATGCCAATTCAATAATCTGCCAAATATCAGCACTAATAGTCATATTGGACCAAAACCAATACTGCTTTTAAAGTCGCTATCAACCAATATAATGAGCATAGCAATGCATCTAAACAAATGAAGCAGTCTAAGTGATGTACAATGAGGAACTTCTGTGCAATAAATTACTGTCTGTAGTTGCCATGGGAAAAGAGGATGTATGCCTCTGCCAAGCATCAAGTTGCAGTTTTACATCCACGTCTGTCCAAAATGTCATCACTTCATCTTTTTATCCTTTTAGACATTTGTGTGAAATTGTCATAATTAGCATATGAATTATTGAGTTATGGGCAAAAATGTGTTTTGTGAGGTCACAGTGACCTTTGACCACCAAAATCTAATCAGTTCATTCTTGAGTCCAAGTGGACATTTGTGCCAAATTTGAAGAAATTCCCTCAAGGTCTTCCTGAGCTTTTAAAGCTAGAGAGAAGATACTGGCATCATATGAAACTAGAAAACCTAAAGAATCCATTGGTTCCAACCATGTCATACTAGTTCGTTGCGAATGTGGCTAAATAACGCTCAAAACGTACACTACATTTTGGCGAGGAAAAACTGGCATGGCTATTTTCAAAGGCGTCCCTTGACCTCTGACCACAAGATATGTGAATGTAAATGGGTTCTATGGGTACCCACGAGTCTCCCCTTTACAGACTCTATACACTTTATGATAATCACATGCAGTTTGGGGCAAGTCGTAGTCAAGTCAGCACACTGACACACTGACAGCTGTTGTTGCCTGTTGGGCTGCAGTTTGCCATGTTATGATTTGAGCATATTTGTTATGCTAAATGCAGTACCTGTGAGGGTTTCTGGACAATATTTGTCGTTGTTTTGTCTTGTTAATTGATTTCCAATTATAAATATATACATTAATTTGCATAAAGCAGCATATTTGTCCACTCCCATGTTGATAAATGCATTAAATACTTGACAAATATCCCTTTAACGTACATTTTGAACAGATACTAAATGTGCGATTAATCGCAATTAAATATTTGAATCGACTGACGCCAATAGTAGGTGGCATGAATGAATATTAATCAAGTGGCAATCTACTTCACCTCTCAATTCACGTAAACAGAGAGAAAATTAGAGTCGAGTAGGAAAACTGTGTTTGCATACCAACAACTGTCCAGTGAAGAGAGAAAAATCTAAGATAAAAAACACCATATTCGTAGCTCCAGAATAAAAGTGAAGGTTTGTATTTTTAGGAACTAATAATGTGATAGGGATGCTTCCTAGAAGAGGCTTCTAACGTTGAGTAAACCAAAGATCAACTCTTGAACCTTAAATGCTATTTGACCTTTACAATGTCTGGTGCCAGAACAAGTATATATATTATATTAATACCATGATGACACACACACACACACACACACACACACACGCGTAGGCATTACTTACAAGTCAAATCGGAGGTTCTGTCGCTCTTCAAAGAAGTAGTCCAAAATGAATTTCCGCACAAAGTCTGGGTTTAGCGTGTTGTCAATCACCTCCGTTCTCCCAAACTGGACAAAGAAAGGAAGATAAAGACACATAAGAACACCTTTTGGATGAATTGAAAGGAAAACCATTGTTTCTTCTATATATTTTCTACATATTGCACCACAAAAGAATGTCAGTTTAATGACCCAAATCGTTGCCGTAAAACCGTCATCTGTTGTTTTAACGTTTCTGCAGCTCACCAATCTTCCACAAATCACAGTTTTTTATAAGCACTCATTGGTGAAGTGGCAGCGACTCGTGTGAATAACTAATCACCAGCGGTTTTACCCCTCCGGTGACACCAGGGGAGAAGGCTGGTTACAGAAGATTATGTGCAGCTTTGGAGTAATGAATGCAGAGCAGCTGAAGTATCAAGTCAATGGGGGTCAAGTAGGTTCCCGGTTTGGCATTTAACTTAGCCTGTTACTAATGCATGCAGACGATGGGCTACCCGCAACTACGGATAACTGAGAATGATTGGGGCTGCAAGATTTGCCCCTCTCATTTACATTCATGAATATTCAGCGTTGTGAAACACATTGGTGAGTTCAGTCATACGTGCGTGCACACATGCTCATAAACAAGTTGTAGGTACTGGCTGTGTCTACAAGCACGAACAAAGTGGGTTTACTTATCATAATACTATTACTCTCTTTGTATTGTGAATAATACATTAGAGGGGTTGTATGAGGTACTTTTCCATAGTCAGTGTGTCAGACGGTCGGCACGCCCCCAGTTTGGAGAACCCGACGGGAGTTACCGCACGGAAGCAAAGCAATGTACTGCTGTGGACGAGGCAGGCAGCAAAACGTATTTTAGCCACCTAAAAAAAATCAATATGAGTTTAAGTTTACGCTATATTTTGAATATTTTCACTGCTTCACATTGCCGTCAGACGGCCCTCTCCAACGGGGAACTGCAAGGTAAAATACTGTTTTTTTCCGAAGGAGTCTGGTTGCTTTGGTGAGAGCATAGATGGATATAACGGCTTCAGTTCCCTGTCGGAAACATAGACTGTATATCTGTCTGACGGCAAGGTAAAGCGGTGGAAATATTCATTTAAATTGATATTGATTTTATGTTTTGCTTCCAGCCTCGTCCACAGCACTACATTTCTTTGCTTCCGTGCGGTAACTCCTGTCTGCTTCTTCAAACTGAACCGTCATCTACTGTAGGTAATACACTGACTATGGATAAGTACCTCATACAACCCCACTTCAATACACCCAAACTATCCCTTTAAGGAGATCTTTTAAAGATCTTGTGTTTTCAGCTATGTTGGTCAAATGTTCAATGTATGTTTATGTATATGTTATACTGCAGGCAAGACAGTTTTTTTGACTTTAGATATTGATATTTCCACAGTAGCTGAACAGATGTTTACCATTTAAACTGCATTTGAAACATCAATTTCCCTTCATTCCTTTGAACTGTGAAGATAATCCTTACCAATATCTTACAGGGGAGGGACAGTAAGTTAGTATGGTGATATTAGCATTAAACTCAAAGCACCACTGCGCATAAGTAAGGCCACACACAGAGCTCCTAGCAGAGCTGTAGCCTCTTGTTGTACCATAGCGAGCCAAATAATGACTGTTTGAAACATACTAAGTGTATGTATGTGTTTTTTCTTCAACATCGGAGTCCATTGTGTCTCTAATTGTACTGAAAGGTTGAATATTGGTGATGCAACGTACTGTGATCCACACTCACCTCTCTCCACTCCTTGTTGCCCATGCCTTGTGTGTAGAGAACACAAACTGTGAAGAACAGAGACACATAACATGACATTAAAGATCATGCTAAAACCCATGGTAATAGCATTATAGTTGTCCACGCATTGTCCTCAAAACTTTCTAAGTTATTCATATACTGAACCTAAAAACTACCTGACCACTGTGTAATAGGATCTTTATTTTTAACGTATGTATTACTGAACTGATGGCTAACTAAGGGAAGGATAGAGGAACGTTACACATAAAACACAAAGCAAACAAAATAGAAAAACAAACTCAAATGTCACGGTATTTATTGGATCCATCAGAACATGACTAATACGCTCTAAATGCATGATTTAGAAACAACAAAAACCACATCAAACAGCACCTAATAGTTTTATTCATGAAGCCCAAAACTATTTCCCGTCTTCAGATGGTGAAAGACGTCATTACGGGCCATTATGCAGTTCCCCCCCCCCCCAAACGAGACAATTCACTAAAAGGCAAATTACAGAGCTCACTCATCATCACACACTTCATATCTGGAGGCCTTTGATGTTCTGTTCAGATATATCAATCGGCACGTACATACACACTGAGACACACGAGAGATTTCTTCTTATTTCTGGGGTGAAATGATAGAAAGATATTCTGGGGAAGAGATAAGTTTAAACCGATAATAGAACAGGAAACTTCATGGTGGTTTTGCGGCTTATATATTGAAGGGCTTTATGTCTCTATGCCACTTGTACCAGCGAGACTTGCTTCCCTTTTTGGATCACTGCTCTTTACATTTTAAAGGTATTTTTACCAGCGAGTGGCAGATCCGAGGTATCTCTACATTCTCTTTCGTTTCCCTACGTGCTCTTTTCCCCCTGTCAGGCTGGTTCATATCAGGAGACCAGAGTCGCTGTGCTCAGCATAATCACAAGTGCTGCTCATCACAAGAGCATGCATAAATGTATGGGTAAAGCCTGAGCTCCTTCCTCCTCCTCCTCCTCCTCCTCATGTTAATCACTGTCATCCTCGCCGTCGTGTTCATCACTGTCATCGTCATCACCTTGAGTCATTATAATCCTGTGCTACTATAAATGTGCTGACATACTATATTGTGCAAAAACAGTATGTGTGTGTATTACTGACTCATAGGAGAGCACCAAAAGGCATCCTGATATCATAATCCCAAATTCACACACACACACCTCAAGATGATCATCTTTGATAGCGAATTATTTAATTTTCGATGAATCTTATCCTTCAACTCCTATCCATACTCCCTAACACATGACATACCAACACACCCAGTGGAGAAAACATCCGGCATTTACAAACCACTCATAACTAACCGTGACGCTTCGTTTCCACAGAGCTCTGTGTAGGTATGCAAGTCTACCGGAAGTTCATTCATTCCTATTTTTTTCGGCCCGTAATTTGCCTAGAGTACGTTGGCGGCAGATTGAGGACAGACCGTATGCAAACTAATGCACCAACTGACTGTAATGAATGTAATACATCTCTGTTTATATATACAGTCACCGGCCACTTTATGAGGCACCCCTGTTCAATTGCTTGTTAACACAAATAGCTAATCAGCCAATCACATGGCAGCAACTCAATGCATTTAGGCATCTAGACGTGGTGAAGACGACTTGCTGAAGTTCAAACCGAGCATCAGAATGGGGAAGAAAGGGGATTTAAGTGACTTTGAACGTGGCATGGTTGTTGGTGCCAGACGGGCTGGTCTGAGTATTTCAAAAACTGCTGATCTACTGGGATTTTCACGCACAACCACCTCTAGGGTTTACAGAGAATGGTCCGAACAAGAGAAAATATCCAGTGAGAGGCAGTTGTGTGGACGGAAATGCCTTATTGATGTCAGAGGTCAGAGGAGAATGGGCAGAGTGGTTCGAGATGATAGAAAGGCAACAGTAACTCAAATAACCATTCGTTACAACCAAGGTATGCAGAATACCATCTCTGAACGCACAACACGTCCAACCTTGAAGCACTTACTAGCAATGTGTACCTAATAAAGTGGCCGGTGAGTGTATATGTTGCACAATAAGCATGCTACCAGTGTTAACTAAATACGCCGTTGAACTTTTCACACATTTCTTTTATAAATGAGACTCATCTAATGTTAGACTGGAAGGCGAAAAACAGACAAAATTAACTTCCCTGCCATATCTGCGCTGGCTTTACTATCCATCCATAAAGAGATGCATTTCCTTGCTTTGAATACCAGGGGGCGTACTGCGGGATTACAAACAAAAACTGTGTGGAAACGAGGTGTAGAACTCTCTTAAAGGAGTAGTTTGGATGTAAATGAGTAAAGTCTCTCAGCAGACGACCTCTAAGTCTCAAGCCAACAGCTCTGACATGCAGGAGAGCGGTATCGAGCTTCTCATCTGACTCTTAGAAAAGGACGCGAATAAGCTTATTTAACTATACTCCTTTAACTTCTTGCCACTAAACAGCATTATTATAATGATTTTAACTGCTGGGAGATGAGAGGAGCTTCTTAGTTGGCTTCATGCATTAGTCAGACCCGCCTACAGCCGAGCTCACGCATTTAGTGAAAAAAAACAACAACACACATAAGGAGTGACTCACGACTACATATGGCAAAACAAAAGACCTTCTTTTGGTCTCTAATTAATTTCTCAGTTTATACAACATTAGTTCTCCTTATTCTTCTCTTGTGTTCTTTATTTATTAATGCTGTTATTTCCTTCTTTCTTGCCTTAGGCCTCTACTGTTCTTACCTTCTCTTTTTGTGATTTTGGGCAAGCTCAGAAATGATAAAGAGCCTTTTGCCATCCACAATGAACAATCATGTACTGACACAAACACAAACTTGTTGACCATGGGGTGATAATAAAACAAAAAGGTGGAGAGGTGGTGAGTCTTACTTGGGTCTGATTTGGAGAAGGTGTCCCTGTCCAGCAGGTTTCTGTAGAGACACAAAAGAGGGAAAGTAGTCAGAAACACATTCGTCATCCAAATGTGTCAGTGAATGCATTATAACACGTAGACTATTTATGTCCTCTGTTGGCCATGAGTCGGCACGTTAGGGTCCCGCTCTGTTTACAGTATTCCTGTGAAACTCTTATCTGAGGTGTGAAAATACAAAACATACCTAAAATACTGGATACCCCACGGCACGGAGGCTCGTAACAAAACCCATGAAATAACAAACAGGGTAGGGATGTTGGAAAGTATTGACAGATGGACTTGTTGGTAGTGACAGAAAGAAAAATATAGAATATCTCCACCCTTATTCTTTGACGTTACACAGTGGAAATTTACTCCTGTCTGAGACGAGGGCTGTACTGACAGGTAGACATCTTACTGTGTCTTAATCCCCACAGTGAGCAGAAAGTTTCAGTTAAACCTGACAAGAGAAGACAAACTGAGCTACGCGTCTTCACGTCCGCGGCGAAAACATTTCAATGTTTGTTTATTATTCAGCCTCTTTATTTGTGGATATTCAGATTCCTCATTTCACGCTTGAAGAACACTACGTCTAAGATTATATTCTCTATAGTGCTAGATTGTGCGGCTTTAAACAAACCAATGAGTTTCAGCCGAGATGGACATTAAGAAGAATTTATGCTCCCCAAAAACGGAAAAGGAGGAAGGCTGGGGAAAAGCGAAATGGCCGGATATGAAAGCGGCATAATATCTTATCATTAAGTCTGATTTGGGAATAATGAGATGAAAGATGATGATGGCGGTGGTGGCAGCTAATGGTCTCCAGAGGGGAGGAGAGGAGAGATTGAGATCACTAACTTGTCAAAGAGGTTAAATCACTCTAGCATGTTAAGTGGCCTCAATAAGAATTGAGATCTACTCTCCAATCCACTTCCTTTCATCTATTTAAGGTGCCCTGGCGTTTCCTGGTCGCCGAAGGGGGCATGAAAATGTGGGTAATGCTTCCCCATCATCCTTTGAAATCCTAGGGATTGTGAAAGGCTGTCAGACTTAAGCCCTGAAACCGTCATTGGCGAGGGAGTGCAGACTGCAAACTGGTTTTCAGCTCACTTTTCAGTTGTCTCCATCTCTCTATATCAAATCGCTCGCATCAAATGTGCCACGTCAAGAGGCACTTTGCACGATGATTTGTCGTCATATTTTGAGACATTTGAGAAGCAGTTGTTTGAAGCGTTTGGTTCAGGTTACATGTTCCAGGTAACTTAGTTGTTTCCTCCCATCATCCAAACACACACGTCAGGTGCACTGCAGACTCAAAATCATCCGTAGGTGTTTGCCTACTGTGTTGTCTGTCCTCCGCATGGATGCAATAATCCAGCTAAGATGTTTACATGCTTTATAGCATAGCCTGACTATAATGACTGCTTCAATACAATGCCATTCTCTCTCAAAGTTTGACATGAAGAAACAACCAGCTGTGTTGTTATAAATATAAGTGAATGAATATTACATTATGAGAAAACTAGGGATGCATCTATCTGACTTTTTCAGTCCCGATACCGACAGCGATAACTGGTCTTTGGGTATCGGCCGACACCGAGTACCGATTTGATACTAGTGTTTAATTAATAAGCCGTGTGGTGACTGGGATCATCATTTATGTGTAAGGCTTGCCTGAAATATTGCTTTGCAAAACAAAATGTAACAAATAAATACACAGATATAAATGTACTGATTTGTTATTCATTATTAAAATAAGAAATCGTGCACCAGCAACTTGGTTAAAAAAATCTTCAAAACAGGAATTACAATTCAAGTGTAAACCTTTTTAGTGCAGCAACAAATTGCAGTATTTAAAGCTGAAGTAGGCGAGATTGGCGCAAATATGATTAAAAAAAGTTATTTTTATAAAACGGTCGCTATATCGTGACAGTAGTACATGAAACAGGTAATCTGAAAAAAATCATGTTCTTCTGTGTCCTCCAGTGTCCTCTGGTGCTCCTGACGGCATCTGCAACCACAGACCGGAAGAAAACAAGCAGTAAGAGCTGATCTGAGGTCTGCTGTCCATCTGCCGTCTATGAGTTCCGGCTGTCAATCACTCGCAAACTCCGACCAAACGGTCAAACTAGGCAGCGCTGATCAAATATGAATCAATATTATGTTACATTAATGCCTATTTCTCTCCTCAAATGTTTCCAGAATCATCTTGTAGTGCACGGTTTAGCTGTAAAATGAGAAAGTTTGTGACGCCGCCGCATGGAGCCGGAGCACAGCCAATAGGAACGCTCTCTCAAGGAAATGACCTGTGATTGGTCAAAGTCTCCCGTCACAGGCTAGATTCTCTTAAGTCTGAAAACAGAGCCATGAGGAGGTGCAGAAGTCTAGTTATCTCTCAGAACACTTGAATTACAATATGCTGAAAGGTTATTATGGAATTTTTGCCCAATGATGCCAAAAACATACTTCTTACTGAAGCTTTAATGTATATAGTATATAAGCATAGAACTGAATTGAATAGATCGAATGACACGTGAAAAGGCTAAAATGCGTTCTCTTGAATGTCCTTGTAATGCTGTCTTACATATACGCCTTCCCATCAGATCGGGATGGAAATTCATAAAGCAGTTTCACCATCTAACACCATCTAAAAATAAACCTGGACATCAACAGATGAATGCACACCTACTGTATATGCTAGAAAATAAACTTGCACACTGACGTGGCACCATGTTGGCTGGTTGCTGGTGGCCGGGAGTCATTTCCCACTCGATACCCCCCCCACAGTTGGAGGTGCAGTTCGAGACTCAGGTTAAAATACACTTTCACCCTTTGAGAGAATATTTGAGGCTCCACACTCTTTGACTGGCTGCTGCTCAAAGCACATCACACATGGTGGCACTCCAAATGGGCTCCTGGGCTCCCCCCTGCTCACGAGTTGTGTGTTTGTGTGTGTGAATGTGTGTGAATGTGTGTGTGTGAGTAAGACACATTTTCAGGATTTCCACTTCAGAGGATAATGTGAATGAGTCATGGCTGCTCTCTCTCTTTTTCTCTCCCTCTTTTCATCCAGAGGCAGGCAGCGGAAAGCTAAAAGCTGCCATCCGAGTCACGGAGAGGTCTGCAGAATAAACGCACCACGCTTAAATATAGTGTGCTAGTATATTTAGAAAAAAAAAAAAAATGCTCTCTCATATGAGTAATGTGTAATTTTGATTTTACGCCTTTTCGGTCCAATAAATGACGGAACAATTGATCTTTTGATAGAAAAAGATGAATGTATCAATCAACTAATCGGCTGTGATGATAAGCAATAGAGTCCTACTGTTGATGGCAAAGTGGAGAGCTGGTTTGTGTCCAGAAAATATTGATTTCTTCAACAGATTTTCTATGCAGCCTCTTTCTCACTCTCATCCTTTCCCCCACAAAAAACACCGCCTTTGGCATTTCTGCTGGCTCTCACCGTTTCTGGTGCATGCATGTTCCTTGACACAAAAAAACACTTTGTGAGTCGGACTGAATCACTTAATCATTTCTTTATCTCTCTAGTCTGCACATCTAAATGCAAATAATTCAATTTATATAAAAGCCTAAGTGACTCAGTCAGCCTTAACTGGGTTTGGTAATCCTTTAAACAGAAATCTAATCAATAACAGATTATAGGCAGTTTACGCATGTGGTAAACAAAAAATGAAAAATGCAGCTATCTGTTGAGCTGTCTAACATGAACATGTGTTTCTGCCAAAGGACACATCACATAGCAGCACCCTTTTCAAGCTCTCACCATATGCAGCTTTTAAGGCAATTAGCAAGAAAGAACAGGGACCACGCATGACGCAAAGCACAAAGCGCCCCCATTAGGTGATTACGATGTAGGAGACATAAATACCTACATCTTACCTAGAAGTGGTTTGCACATTCACCGTTCACATAAGATCGTGATGTAAAGGGTTGTCACATGGTTGTGACGTCAAATGAAAAGTTCAGTATCTTTTCATTTCAATGACATTTTTGCAGACTTATTGCACAAGAAATTAGACGTGCATACATTTATAGGAATGATCCATATTAGGGAAGCCAAAATATGCCTAAAACCATTCAGTGCACTCCAGTTTTACCATGTTGGCTTGTTTGGCTTTGCAGCTGTAAAAGATCTCATCTTATTTTAATCCTTTCTGGCAGACTAGATGCTGTTCTATACATTTAATTAAAAAAATGTGATCTGTATCACTACGACTAAGACCAAAACGGACGATTATTAGACTACCGACTAAGAGGGGGCGGCACTAATTGCATCACTATCCAATGAAAACCATGTTTCTCAACATTTGGTGATTTTGAAAGTATTCCTTTATGGGTTGAGAAAATTCTCCAACTTCTTAAGATATATAAACCATTTAAAAGCCCATTGGGTTATCTAAAAATGCCATACCGTCATAAAGCTGTAAATAGCTTATAAACTCATGAAAAGTTTTATACTTCACGAACAGGAGAAAAGTCCTTTATTTGAGCTGGATATTGAACCTGGGTCTACTAAGTTAAAGGCAAATGTACCAGCCTACCTTTGCCATGCTATTTTTTAATCATACTGTCTGCAAAAAGAATCGTTATTCAACAGTTTTAATCAACTTTGCTCCAATATTTAACGTACAACTCTCTTATATACACATAAAACAATCAAAATAGAGTTATCATCGGCAGATATGAAGGTGCTGATCTCAGATCTGATCAAAGCGTCTCCGTTGCCTGTCAAACCGTGCTTCCTCCTCCCTGGGGGGCAAACTATACCAGTACGGTGCCCTGCCTCCGTGGCCATGCCTCTGACTCATCACCTCTTGACAGCTGTCAATCACAGCAACAGGAAGGGAAGTGAAATCTGACCAGATGGGCAGGACACACATACGAGCTCCGATATGCTCATTTGCTTTGTCAATCTCCCTCTGAGAGAGTTAATAAAAAAAGGGGAAAGAAGGAATTAAATAAGGAAAAATGGGGACAAAAGAAAGACAGAGAGAGAGACGGAGAGAGAGATGGTGAGGCAGCGTCTTTAACTGATATGACGACTCTGTAATTATGTCAAATGCCTGGTTCTCTCACACAGTGGAAGACACACCTCTGTGCGTTTGCTCATCGGGGGAGAGCCACACGATAACGGCATAATGGGGGACGGTAACCATGGCAACTACTGACAGCCAATTGGGGCCACTTGACTGACTTGACTGACAGCTGTGTGTGTGTGTGTTTCTCCACCCGACTCCACGAGCAGGGATTCCATCAGTGCCGAGGTGTTGGTGGCGCTCACCTTTTCACCTCTTTCTTGAGATTTCCTCTCCTCTCTAGCTTCCTTCCTTCCTACCTTCCTCTCTCCTTTCACTTCCTATCCCACTTTCCCCCTTCTCTTAATCCATTTTCCTCCTCTCTCCTCCTCTCCGGTCGATCCCTCTCTCCTTTCCCCATTTCCCTCTGCCCCCCCCTCCTATTATAAAATTAATGAATACATGCACTGTGCCTTTTGGACTGGCTTGAGAGGCCGTGTCCCTGACAAGTGTGTTACCTGGACGACACAACAGCAAAACCCCCTCCAGGGACCCTCATAGCCATCTACACTACAGACATAAACTGGGTTTTTAGCCCACTGGAGGAGAGGAGAGGAGAGGAGAGGAGAGGAGAGGAGAGGAGAGGAGAGGAGAGGAGAGGAGAGGAGAGGAGAGGAGAGGAGAGGAGAGGAGAGGAGAGGAGAGGATGAGGATGAGGATGAAGAGATGGGGAGGAGAGGAGGGTGAAGAGGAGAGAAGAGAAGAGGAAAGGAGAGGATGAGGAGAGGAAATAAGAGGAGGGTAAAGAGGAGAGGAGAAGAGAAAAGAGGATGAGAACAGGAGAGGAGAGGAGAGGAGAGGAGAGGAGAGGAGAGGAGAGGAGAGGAGAGGAGAGGAGAGGAGAGGAGAGGAGAGGAGAGGAGAGGAGAGGAGAGGAGAGGATGAGGATGAGGATGAGGAGAGGAGAGGAAGCAGAATTAAAGAATAACTGTAGAAATAAAGAAAAGGGAAGAAAATAAGAGAAAGAGAGAAGTTCAATAGAGAACTTCCCTCCAAACGGACGGAGTTGAGAGGAAGAGACAGTTCAGGTGTTGAGTGAAAGAGTTGCACACTGAGGAAGAAGAGGCAGGAAGTCTGATTAGCAGACTGTGTCTCTACAGAGGAAGCTCTTTTGTGTGTGTTTGAGACCGTATCTGCTCTATTTCTACAGTTGTGGACTCTATTTGAAGTCCAGGCTTAACTAAGAAAGAGAGAAAAGTTGAGCGTAAAAGAGGAGAGGGTTTAATACAGAACATAGCGGAGCAGAGTATAGAGGCTTTCTTTTCTAGGTTATAAACTGAGCAAGATATATTGTCGTGGTAGCCACCGCTGCAAATATAATGAATCATTTTCATAAAGGAAAGTCAGCCAAGATCTAATTTAATGAGTGAAGACGTCATCATGTCATATTCAATGTCAACATTCATTTATTTTCTTTCTTTTCAGCCACTTGTTTTGATTCACTCTGTAATAGTTACAGTTGGTTGGTTTGAAATAAGGTTATGATGTTTTTCTTAATTGGTTATCATTAACTCTCAGTTAGTTCTAATTGGCTAATTAGCTACAGAGTTAGTGGCGGAAAGTAAATACACTTTCTCAATTTCTGTAGTTAAGTACCCTTTTGAGGCACTTCCAGTCGTTCCATTTTATGCAGCTTTATTTTCCACTTCATTTCAGAGAGAGAAATATTGTAATTTTAACTCCACGACATTTATTTTACAGCCTTTTCAGATTATTATTAAGTGATTAAAAGCCTAGTTGGGGCTGCTTTTCACCTTTTCACCTTTCAGATGTCTATGAGTAATTTCACTAAACAGTGATTTGCCCTCTAAACCTCTAAAATGGCTTCATTTAAATAATTGTTGGGAGGCCAAAAGCGGTCAAATTATCCAATATTTCACACAAAAAAGTCAGATCTATCTTGTGACCATTGTACTTTTACTTAAGCAAAGGATGTGAATATTCTCTGCGTAGTGTGCACTCTATGTCAGCAGTATTTGCAGTATAAGTCTTAAAACCTTGCAATCTGTATAAGTAAAGTGATGTGACAGCACAACAAATTGCTTCTTCTGGGCAAAGCCAAATCTACAAATCTACTGCATTGAAAGATTACAGCAGCAGCTGCTTTGAGTTTCCTGAAATTACCTATAATTTGTATAAGTAAACTTTTGAATGCATGCCAATACCATTAAAGTGGTTTTCATTACATTTAATTCACGTTGCTATAGGTTAATGTAGCGTTATAAATAAAGCTTCATCATTTTGGCTGTTAACAGAGGAAGACAACTTCATCATTATAATTGAAGCAGTTATCCTGATCTGTGCCATCGACCGACATTTATTCTAATTGCTGGTTTTCATCCAAAGATTTAAAGAGGACTGTTATGTGCTTTATCCCTCTTTTTTAGTGTGTTATATAGTTTTATGTGCATGTAAAAGTTCTGCAAAGTTACAAAGTCCAGGCCAAAAAGAGTTACTCTACCCCACAGAAATTCCTGAACTGCCTGAAACGCCCTGTTTAAAGGTCCCATATCGTGCTCATTTTCAGGTTCACACTTGTATTTTATGTTTCTACTAAAAACATGTTTACATGCTGTAATGTAAAAAAAACAACGTTATTTTCCACATACTGTCTGCCTGAATATACCTGTGTTTACCCTCCGTCTGAAACGCTCCGTTTTAGTGCATTTCAACGGAATTGCAACGGAATTGCGTCGCTAGGCAACAGCTTGGGTCCATGTTTACTTCCTGCCAGCTGATGTTATTCACATACACTGCAAAAGGAAATAAACTGAGACACATTTAGTACGTTTAAAACTGTGTAAGGGTCTATATATATTGTATATTTGTGACATCACAAATGGACAGAAATCCTGACGGCTTGTTTCAAACGCACAATTTCTGAATACGGGCTGTGTGTGTTTCTCCGTATATTGAGCGTTTTGATATAGCACTTAAACCTGCTTTATAATATAAAAGACCTGAAAATCTCACTTTTTACAATATGGGACCTGCCTTCTCTTCCGTAACGTGGTGATGTCACCAAGTAACACATTTGCATAATATCTGCCTACAGCAGCTAGTTTGGTCAAACAAAGGTAGTTAGAGCGGAGCTGGAGCGGAGTCTGAAGAGTTTGGTTTCTGTTGACTAATCACAACAGAGCGGGCCAGCTGACCATTCAGAGCAGACTGGGCTTTTTGAGCTCAAACAGAGCGTTTCAGACAGAGGGTGAAAAGAGGTGCCGCAGCACAGCCGGTATGAGAGAAATAAAGCGTTTTTTGAACTTTAAAGCATGTAAACATGTTCTAGTAGAAACCCGAAATACAAGTATGCACCTGAACATGAGCAAAATAGGTCCTCTTTAAACTGATATTTTTCATGAATCACTCTTGGTATGGTATTTCTGGTCATTTGGTACTGCTACAGCTGTTTGGTATGCCTGGAACTTGCTGCTCAAGCCTGTTACATGCTGTGCTGTCTTTTCATCACATTTCTTCCGCATCACCTTCTGCTCCCTCAAACATCCTCTGTCCCTACTTGAGCTTTTCACACATCATGCTTTTACATCATTACTCTTCATTATTACTAAAGTATTCTTTACTTCCATCTCCTCTTGTCACCGGTTCTGTCCTCTTCTCAGGGGGAATAGGGGTTTTCTTGGTTCGAGCCCAGAGCATTATTTCCTGTTCCGTCTTCTGTTTGACTTCTTCTTCCCCCCCTCACTCTCCCTCTCTCTTTTTCTTTCCATCTCTCTCTCTCAGTTTGACCGTGACCTGAATAAGCTCTGTGGAGACTACACCATCTCACTGAACTAGATACATTTACACACATGTAGATACACGCAGAGAACCACATGGAGCAACTTGTGTATGGTCTAATGATTTTCCAGTTCAACTATCCCGGATGTCCACCACGTCACACACACACACATGTTACTGCTTCAATTTTGCGTTATGATATGGGAAGATCCAGTATTCCAAATCTAATAAGCATCTACTCAATGAACAAGATAAAGAACCCATGCAAGGGAGGAAAAAAAAACAGCAATGCTAAAGATAACGCTGGGTGGAAAACAAAGAGACTATTTCTGCTGTGGTGACTAATCCGAAATTAGAGTCCATGTGTGACTGCAAACGGCGGTAAAAGAGAGAAGGAGGAAGAACGACACGCTGAGAGGGATGCAGTTCACTCAAGCAATTCCCTTCACTATTTACTGGAGATATTAAGTGTACACTAATATATCTCCTTCGAGCAACAAATTTAAATCCAAGAGACACTTTAGAGGAAGTGGGGAAAAAAACTACAGAGACCTTGTGGTAACAAATCTCTAGAGTCACTTTTTCATGTGATAAAACTGCCCCCCACCACCACTGAGTACACACATAAACCTGCTGTGATTGCTATGAATGGGAGCTACTGTGCAACTAGGAAAATCAATTAATATGTTGAAAGCCATCAGAAAACTATCTGTATGACGTAGCAGACAGTCGGTGGTCTGTGGACATAACAATATAGTCAGAAATTGAATTCCCTGCATATCTTATTTCAGGGGTCTGCAACCTGCGGCTCCGTAGCCACATTCGCCTCTCGTAATATTACGACTTTTTTCTCTTAAGTTATGACTTTATTCTTGCAATATTACAACTTTTTTTCTCGTAATATTACGACTTTTTTTCTCTTAACGTTATGACTTTATTCTTGCAATATTACAACTTTTCCCAGCGTTTCCAGTTTGGGGACCTCAGAATTACGTCTCTGGTCTTTGCAGATGATGTGGTTCTGTTTGCTCCATCAGACTGTGACCTTCAGCACACACTGGGTCAGTTTGCAGCCGAGTGTGAAGCGGTCGGGGATTGAGAGTCAGTACCTCCAAGTCTGAGGCCATGGTTCTCTGCCGGAAAACTGTGGATTGCGCCCTCCAGATTTGGAGTGAGTCACTGCCCCAAGCGAAGGAGTTCAAGTATCTCGGGGTGTTGTTCAGGGTAAAATGGAGCAGGAGATTGACAGGTGGGTCGGTACGACGTCAGCAGTCATGCAGGCGTTGTACCGGTCTGTTGTGGTGAAGAGGGTGCTAAGCCAAAAGGCAAAGCTCTCGATTTACCGGTCCATCAACGTTCCGACACTGACCTAGGGTCATGAACTTTGGGTAGGGGGCCGAAAGACTGAGATTGTGGATACAAGCGGCTGAAATGAGTTTCCTTCCTAGGGTGGCTGGGCTCAGCCTTAGAGACAGACATCCGGAGGGAGCCAGCCGAGATGGTTCGGGCATCTGATCTGGACGCCTGGACACCTGGACGCCTCCCTTTGGAGGTCTTCCGGGCATGTCCAACTGGTAAAAGGCCCCGGGGTAGACCCAGAACAGCCTGAGAACGCCTCGGGGTCCCCCAGGAAGAGCTGGAAAGCATTGCTGGGGTAGACCCGGCCCCAGATAAGCGGAAGTTAATGAGACTGAATTATGTGAATTACTCAAAGTAAGGTTAAATATCTGACACAAAACTTAAATTGCAGTGGCCATATACAAATGAAGGGCTGCATACTGCTTTAAATAATGTAAAACAACACAACAAAGCCATCACAGTCAACTATTCAAATGTTTTCTCTACTATTTTTGTTGAAAAATATTTTCTTTACAGACATTACTGTCGCTGTTATGTCTCATTTCAGGAAGCATTTACTGCATTTACTGCTGTGGTCATTTTATGTATCCACCTGACTGCTCTCGTTCCACTCTGACGGTGTGACGTAGCTCATCCAATCATACTGGCTTGGACCTTCGCCTTACAGAAGTGGTCTGAATCATAACACATCTATATTACATATAGACCTAGGTCCAATCTCTGCCTAGCAGCACAGAGCAGAGACTCACTGATTACACCAGACATTTCCGTTCCACTCCCCTCGCTTCCAGTTTTACAAAGACTCTCTTTGCTATTTAGGCACTACTAGTGTGACGATGATCATTATTTTTGCCCTTAATTTTCTCCTAAGTGGGGTTTCTCCTAAAGTTTACAAGAAAACATCCAGAATCGAGTTATTCCAAAATAAAAAAATATGACTCATTTCTCAGGAGACAACAAAGAGTCAACTCTGAGAAACTGTTTTCCCCTCCGAGGTACAGACCTGCCAATCCACAAAACCACAACCAGCTGAAAGCAGCTAAAAACTGCAAAAAGCTACAGACTGCAGTGTTGACGCTGAGGGAAGGGCCGGAGGTACAAGAAACCCATTCACCCCACCGGGAGTCCACTCATTAAATCTTAATACCAACAATACTGTTAAATGGAGCTTTAAGGGGCTTGTTATGGAGGTCTAACACAACTCATATATTATGCAAAGACTGCAAAGGCCAAATCACTAGGTTTAGAAAAGAAACATTTTCTTCTTATCACTTAAAGGATTGTTGGTCTTTGGGGGATTTATTAGCAGAAATGGGATTAAGTGAACAATCACCTGAAACTACCGTTTAAGGTAACGTTTTCGTTACCTGAGAATGAGCCCTTCATATCTAGCGGGTCCTCTTCGTCGTGTTGCTCCGCCGTGTTTCTACAGTAGCCCAGAACGGACAAACCAAACACTGGCACTAGAGAAGGCTTTTCACGTTTTTACATTACCTGAAGGCTACCGTAGTTGTCCGACACGCTTGTGAAACAGCTGCCTTTAAACACTGGGGGGCATTTTTTTCACGTTAAAAATGCGATGCACGTTGTGCGGAACGGGTTGCGTTGCACCCATATTTATATGAAACAACAACACGGAGGCTCCATAGACCGAACCAGGACGGCAAACTTGATCACTGGTTCCAACCTTGACAAAGATCCGTTCCTTCAGTTCTTACCTTTCACAATAAAAGCCCTAGATATAGAATATTTACTGCGAGTATTTCGCATTTTCGCTGCTTTTATTCGTCATTCATCCGGTGTGTAAAGGCCTTAAGAATGGCCTTTGAGCGAGGCGAACAGCGTTACCACTGTTTTGCACTCTGCGGCTCACATTAATGCAGTCTAGGAAAGGGAGGAGTGAGCAGAGGGGTACTGAGTTGGTTGCAATCTGCAACCACACCACTAGATCCAGCCAAATCCTACACACTCTACCATATATAAATATTTTAATCTGATAATATCTTGACAATTGAATTCCTTTCCATGTCACATTTTAAACATTCCGACTTCAATTCAAGTGATTTCCAGTTGGGATGTTAAACATGCTGTTTATATCAAAGACGTTGGTGTGCATTTACATTTGAATAGAGGTTCTATTCACCTTTCATGCACTTCTCTGCAGGACTCTTCGCTGAGAGTGTGTGTTTAGACGTGCTTAGCAACAGACCTGAAATATTCTTGGAAACGTGTGGAGCGAGAGGAGACTACTGGGCATGCTCAGATGTTCTCAACAGGTCGCTGAGTACACAATGCTACCTGTAGTACCTGCAGCTCTTCTTTTTCTCCTTTGTGTTCTTTCTCTATCACTTCTTTCCCTCTGCATTCTTACTGATCTATCCAATTTGCTACTGATGACCATTTGTTACAGAGCATGAAGAAAAGCACATGCTTGTACAATCCCCCCCAATCTCTCTCTCTCTCACACACACACACACACAGACACTGAAGAGGAGCATCAGCAGCTTGTATTTTCTCCCTGCTTCTCTAAGAGGGCTGCCCTAATTCTTCTTGACAAGGGCTGGGAGAGCCAAGAGAACATCTCAGCACACACACTCACACACACAAGCTGAAATATGCCACGCCACTATCCATTTACACACAGACATGTGCAACGAAATACACATAAGTCGCGGACAACACACAGCCGCACATCTGCGCGCGTGGCATTTTACCTTAATTGCCTTTGTCACCGCTTTCACTGCCGTTTAGTCCGACTGGCCTATATTTTCCTCCATCAACACGTCACTGGCCTTCATATGCTCTTAACTGCTCAATTTGGACAAAGGTCAACTGTCTCAGCTGATTTACATACAGTATGAGACGGACTGAGGGTTGAGATAATGACTAAAAGATGTTATTTTCTCTGACGTGCAATATGTTTTTTATAATTTATTCTCCGGCATACATTATATTCTTATTAGGGCTGTCAAAGTTAACGTGATAATAACAAGTTAACACAAATTTGTTTTAATGCCACTAATTTCTTTAGCGAATTAACGCAACTTGAGAATTTTTTTTTTTAAAGCTGGAGTGAAGATACTGGTACCAATGAAACTAGAAAACCTAAGAAATCCATTGGTATCAACCATGTCATACTAGCTTGTCGTAAAGGAGGTTAAAGAATGCTCCAAAGTTATGCTACATTTTGGCGAGGAAAAACTTTCACTTGCCATTTTCAAAAGGGGTCCCTTGACCTCTGACCTCAAGATATGTGAATGAAAATGGGTTCTCTGGGTACCCACGAGACTCCCCTTTACAGACATGCCCACTTTATGATAATCACATGCAGTTTGGTGCAAGTCATAGTCAAGTCAGCACACTGACACACAGACAGCTGTTGTTGCCTGTTGGGCTGCAGTTTGCCATGTTATGATTTGAGCATATTATTTATGCTAAATGCAGTACCTGTGAGGGTTTCTGGACAATATTTGTCAATGTTTTGTGTTGTTAATTGACTTCCAATAATAAATATGTACATATATTTGCATAAAGCAGCATAATTGTCCACTCCCATGTTGATAAGAGTATTAAATACCTGACAAATCTCCCTTTAAGGTACATTTTGAACAGATAAAAATGTGCGATTAATTTGCGATTAACTATGATACTGTTGATTGACAGCCCTAATTCTTATTCTAAAATGTCAGTGTCAGCACACAATAAATGGAACATACTCAGATGGTATTTGTCAAGCAGCCAAATTGTGCCTATGTGAGGTGTGTGTGTGTGTGCGGGTGGTTTGTGATTGTGTCTGCACAGGTCTGTGTACGAATAGTTGTGTTACAGAATGACGGACAGTGTGTCAGCATGTGTGTATAACTGTTTGGTGAGGCTACCACAGGGCAAGAGGAAAAGGGAGGGAGGAAGATGGAGGTATTTCTCTCCCCTCCACAGCTCCCCTTTCCTGCATGCTGTGGCCTTTGTACAAAGAACTCAACAGGACGTCGAGTGTGTGTTTGTGCATCATGTGAGAGAAACACAGAGACATGCTTGGATGTGCAGGCCGAGGCCGACGGCTTCTACATGAGAGAGAGAGAGAGGGGGGAGACAGACAGAAAGGGAGGCAGCATCCCTGGAGGAATTCAAACAGCCTCTGTGCTATGTGACCGGGATGGAGATGACTTCATTAGGCTGGCCAGTCTCTCTCTCTCTCGTCTCTATCTGTCCCTCTCTGGCTGTAAACACGGCTGTGAGGGTGATTTACTGTATGTCAAGGAATCTCACTTGTCAAATAGTTTCAATCTGTGTCGCGCCGACAATCCGAGAGATCAGTGTGTAGCTCTGCGCCTTCCTTTTGTGAAAAAAATCCTCAACAGATATAGCCAATTTCTATCCATATATCACACCCAAAAATTGTCCAAAAATGTAATTGGGCTGGCAGAATTTATAGGAGATGTTTTGATTTGTTTTCATACAGTGTTGTGTTTCATGGGACGCAATCTACGTCAGAGTGAAAATGAAATGTCAGAGCATCAAATGTGACCGGATTTTATGTGTGTGTGGCGCTTGTGCTGAAAATGTCATTGGCTGACTGACGGGAGGCACAGCAGCACAAATATCTGTGTGTGTGCAGGCATGAGTGTTTAAATTTAATTGCACGTGTGCACATACTGTGTGTATTATGTATGTGGCAGTCAGTAGTATGCAGTCCTGAATTGCTCCCTAAGGCTTTCTGCTGTACATCGTGGTAGTTATTGATGACTACATTTGCAATTAGGACTTCAGCACATTCTCTGTTGGCCCATTAAGCAGAGCTCTTAACGCCTGTTTGACCCAGAGGTCCATAGATCTCAATGCTCACTTATTGCCCAGGAATATCCTCAAGAATGCCCTAGAAGAAAAATCCTGTGAAAAATCCTGTGTCCTCTGCTGCACCCCTCATATCAGGACTACACCGGCAGCACACGATGAGCAAAGTCAGGAAGACCTGTAAAACTTAAGTAACTTACTTATGCTCAAGTTAACAATGACAACAACATGGTTCGGGAGAAAAAAAGAAGGTGATATTTTGGCTAAACTAGACTGAATAAAACGCTCAATATATGTAGTTTGTCCTGGGAGACAAAGTGAATGTTTATTAAGCCATTTTGGATGACGACGTTTGCACGGACGGTGGCTTTGAGTGGTCAAACAACCCTCTTTTGCCTTTTGATGGATGCGAAAAAACGCAGAAAATCAAATACGTTCCAAAAACTTTAATGACGGATGAAAGTTTCGGTGTGTAAACGTTATTGGCACAACTTGAGGTCATATTTATTTTTTAAAATGTGACAATATCGGACAAAAAAATACAGACTTGTTGTGCAAAGGTCTTAACTTTTCAGGAATATCCGTGACAGAGTAACATGTTAGCTTGCCTTTCAGTTGCTGATGTGAAAGGAGTGTATTTATGTGTGTGTGTCCTTGAATACATGCTTTATCACCTGCATTTTAAAATAACACCACAGCTGTCTAACCTTGAGAGTAAGGTCAATGTGTACACCTATTAGCCCTCCGTTTATTGCTTCTGCATGTAGTAGTAGAGAGGTACACATCTGGTTTGTGTGTGTGTGTGTGTGTGTGTGTGTGTGTGGGTGTGTAGCCCTTGACCTTTGCCAATGACTAGCTCTGCCTCTCCATCAGATCTTTATCAATCCATTTTCTCGCTGCAGCTATACAGCGTGATGCATGGAGCGCAGCGGAGGCATTGTATCACTGTGTGGTCGAGTGTGTGCGTTCTCAAAATGTGTGTGGTTACAGTGCAATTTAACACACAGTTTGTGACACAGTGCCCATACCGTCTGGTGACTTATGTAGAAAAAGCGCCCGCAGTGAGAGAACAACAGAAGGAAGGACGTCGATAGTAATTTCCTCAGATTGCATAAATCGTAACTTGCAGAAAAAAGCCCAAACCTGATTACAGAACACACAAAAACTCTCATAAACACACTCTGACAGCAGCCAAAAAAACACACACCCTGCCTCACTCAAGAAGCAGAGGTAAAATAAGACAAGTCAAGACAATGGCGTCAATTTGTGGCAGCTCAGACAGGATTTCGTCTTTGTCTCGCTGATTGCCGCCACCACTGTGTTCTCATCCAAAAATCATTTGCGCTCCCTGCTGCTCGGAACCGCGTGTAAACAGACAGGAAAGTTAGCGGCCGTCGTGTCATCACGCACACTCGCACACACTCCTTTTGTTGCTTTTTCGGCTGGCATTGAACCGGCGCACAGCGGGCGACCACGTCTTCTCTTCAAAGTGATGGTTGTCAGCCGTGAGTCTTCAATGAGAAAAACCATTATGCTGAGTTCTATGGGGCCAAAAAGGTCAACGCAATCACTTCCCTTACTGAGAGTGGGAGTGAGCGACCTGAAAATAGATCGTGGGGTCGCGCATGACTCGTGATGTTAAGGGGCGGGGTTGCAGGGTAAGTGGTCAACCTCCCTAACAAGCAAAGTATAAAGGGTGGAAGAGCTGCTTTACAAGAGAAATGGCAACATTTAAAATGTGAATCAATACAATCAATGGTGTGAAGTCCGCAGGGTTTCTTGATATACAATGTAGAGCAGGGGTCTCAAACTCGCGGCCCGTGGGCCAATTGCGGCCCGCAAGACGATATTTTGTGGCCCCCACCTTGATATGAAAGTTTAATGTTAGTGCGGCCCGCAAATTTTTTTTTTTTTTATAAAGTTTTTTTTGGGGGCATTTTTTCATTTTTATTGACAGGACAGTGGATAGAGTCTTGGAAAGGGGGGAGAGAGAGAGTGGATGCGGAAAGGGCCACAGGCCGGATTCGAACCCGGGCCGCCGCGGTCAGGACCAAGTCTTGTTACATGGGCGCCCGCTCTACCAACTGAGCTAACCAGGCGCCCTCGGCCCGCGAGTTTTATGTGAATGGCAGTTTGCCGTTGAAGGTCCCTTTGTTGCGCGAGCCCGAGCTGAACGAACCTACCAATCACAGCGGGGTATATGGCTCCCGGGGACGGGCAATCGGCCGGGCTTGATGCAAGCAGAGAAACATTTCACAACAACTGTGGCGGCGCCCGTGTAACATCGCATAAGCTTGATTAAAGCTTGATTTATACTTCTGCGTTGAATCGACGCCGTAGCCTGACGTGCACCTCTCCAGAAATGTAACTACACGTCGCGGCGACGCAGACCGCAACAGCTGTGATTGGTCCAGTCTCTCAGCGATGCTGAGCGGCCAGGACCCCGGACAACCACAGAAAGTTCTACTTCTCTTTGCCTCCATCTTTTCAATGTTTGTTCACACAAATCCACTCAGATATATTTTCTCTTTTCGGCGTTGCAGTAATGTCAGTAGAAGTTCTGTGGTTCAACAGTTATTAGCTCCAACTCCGCTCAGTTTCTGTTTGTAGTACAAGAAGAAGAGGAAACTCATAGAGACGCCGCCGCCAACTAGCGGTTTGGTGGTGTAATTGCAGAGCAACACAAACACAGCAGGCACAACTTTATTGCGGAGTGACACCAAGTGGAATTAATATATATCTTGTCACACAGCCCCAATCATGTCTTTTTCAAAGCCTGCAGTGAAGAGAAAGGTTGGTGACGAGCACAGACAATTTCAGGAAAAGTGGGAGACGCAATAGAGGCCATGTTCAGAAGAACCGTTCATGTTCTTCAATGTTCCATTAATGTTCAGGACAGTTCATGTTCAGAAGAACCCATTCAAGTTAAAGAACTGTTAATAATGACGTTTGAGAAGATTGTTTTTTTTTTTAACAAAGCTTTTTTTGTGGAATACCTGATGCGGCCCAGCCTCACCCAGACTCTGCCTCCAGCGGCCCCCAGGTAAATTGAGTTTGAGACCACTGATGTAGAGCATGTGACCCTCAGGAAGAGTCTAAGAGTCACGTCTTCAGCTTTATGTTATCTCTTCAAAAAATACTTTGACACTGAATACTTTGCCGCCAGCAGTGGCTCCATGATCAACGATAGCAGTTCTAAGAAGCACAACACTGCATAACTTCAAATCTGAACATCTATAATCCTTTGAGGGATTATTTTTCAAGACGACTAAGAAGAATGCATTCATAATTACAGCAGTGGCCCGGAGTCTTAATAAAATCTGAAATGTCAAGCTTTTCCTTTAATCTCGGCTCAATAGTCCAAAAGTCTGCATCTGTTGTTCTGTAAGATCCAGCCTTACACAACCTACATTTACCAGACCTACTTTTCCTCCTTTTCTTGGCTGTGGCCCAATAACCTCGAGTGTTTTCCCTCTACGTGAGATTCAACCAAATCACTGTTTACATATTGCACTGATCATTGACGAAAACTACAACTAAATATGTTTGTCAACAACTTTTTTTTCCCATAACTAAGACGAGACGATGACAAGACGATGACAAGACGGCCCCGACGTCATTCAACACTAATTGTGGCTATATCAATATGCAAGAATTTTGATGTAAAAAGATGAGAATAAAATGTAGTTTAAAAAATAAAAAACTTGGCTAAAATGTTCAATATAATCTGATGACTAAAAAATATAAAAATGTCAACAGTTTTCATTTACTAAAAATTTCCCATGTTATGATTTGAGCATACTGTTTTCTGGACAATATTGGTCATTGTTTTGTGTTGTTAATTGATTTCCAATAATAAATATATACATAAATTTGTATAAAGCAGCATATTAGCCCACTCTCATGTTGATAAGAGTATTAAATACTTGACAGATCTCCCTTTTAGGTACATTTTGAACAGATAAAAATGTGATTAATTTGTGATTAATAGCAATTAACTATGGACAATCGTGCGATTAAATATTTTAATCGACTGACAGCCTCAAAATATACTTGAACAGTTACGGTTTTCTTTGACTAAAATAAGACCAAAATGCCCAGACTAGTCAAATAAAACTAAAATTGAAAACTAAAATTTGACGAAAAAACAGGATGAGGTTGACTAAATATGATGAAAACTAACAAGGACATTTGACAAAGGACTAAGACTAAATAAAAACATAGCTGACAAAACTAACACTAGCATACTGTCTCTTATCTTGTATTTATTTTGCAGTTATTTGTCTTCTCTCTAACTTCCTTGAACAATGAATAACTTTGCTCCAAAGCAAATATAGAGACTAAAATGCATTGCAGTCAATCCCAGACTTTTGGACTTTTGGACTGGAATATACTATAAATCTTTTTGGCAAAAGTTCAATGGTCCACATAGTCTGTACTACGTCTTCACTAAATCAAGATATGAATGGTGTTTGTTTAGACTCGTCACAAAGCAAAGGCCTCAACATCAACATCACCAAACACAACTTCAACTTATTCCATAGTGCATTCCATTTATCAAAATATTACCAAATGTTTGTCTAATTAAGTTTCAGCTTTCTCCTGGTGCTGTTAATATTACTTTCAATGTCACTATTACAATGATACATTGACTACAATGCATGTTGATCAGTTTGTCCTTCATCTTATATACATTTTGTGGATTATTCATTACGAATATAGTTTAATAATTGGCATTATATTAGCCTTACAAATCGACGGTGGACTGCAACAACAACTACAACCCACATTGAGAACTGTCTTCGGCAGAACTGGTTGTGTTGATAATGGCTACCATGCAGGTTTTTCTTAGAAAGTACAACTGTGCTCTTTCGAGAGCTGAGATTGCCATCTAACCAAATTCTTCTGGCAAACAAACACTATTTAGAAATACAACAAAACAAGGGAAATCCCCAATAAGCAAAACACGGTTGAAATGGGCTACGGTTTGTGTACTTCAAACAAAAACTCGCAGCCACAGAAGTACAAACACACACAGATACACATCTAGCTCCCATACAATGCTCTTAAAAGACTGAGAGGAAAACTAGTCTTACCTCCTTCTCTTCAAATATTCTCCAACAGTACGTCACACTTTTACCTTAATATTGGTTGTCTGGACGTAGAGCACAGCTGGGTCATATGCAATCATAAAAGGTTTGTTCGTGTTCATGTCAAACTAACCGATCGATGTAGCGGTAGACCACCAACTCCTGTGTTCTGCGTGGTAAAATAAAATGACTGTTTTTGTGAATGGAGTCTGGTCTGGTGGCTATGAAGACAACAATAGAGCGGCTGTTGTTCTCCATCGGGAATGGGCTGTCTGATGGCGAGGTAAAGCTATGAAAGTATTCTAAATATAGCATACACTTAAGCTGATATTGATTTTTTTTAGGTGGCTAAAATACATTTTTCTGTTGCTTCCGTCCACAGCCACTGACTCAGCTAGCTCTAGCGTTCACATTATTTATAACCTTATTGATTAGCTTCAATTAGCTTACTTTGGTAACCTACATCACTGCTTTTTGCAACGGCTGAGTGGACGTTTCCATTTGGATAAAAATGGAACAGAAAGCAGATGGACCCGCCCTTTAAGTAACAGATACATGATTCAAAATCGTTCTTCTGCAGACTATTTGTCCTTAAATAAACCAGACATCTTGTAATGTACTCGCATCAAATCCACGTCAAACGATTGAACATTATCACTGAGGGAAAACATCAAGTTGTCCCAAGAGATGAGCCTAAACTACTGTTATGTAATGGCCATTTTAACTCATATTTGGAAAGACAAGAAATACCCAAAGCCGCAGGACTATTTGTAGTTTGAAGCTGATACGATGACACATTTTTTGAGTGAATCCATTAGGATCACAGCAGTCGCGTGTCCCAGCCTTCAGGCCTGCACAAATATGACCTCGTTTTCAAATTTGGCCTCTTTTCATATTTCCAAACTGGGCTTTACTGAAATCAGTCAGGAACCACATGGACTTACTGGTAGAAAGTATGATGATTAAGACTTATTCAGACCAATTATTTTTGGGGAATTTTATTATTATGGGGAAATAATATGACATTCACTCCGACGGTCATACCCAAGTGTTCATATTTAGCACACACATGCAGGACAAAGCCAGCTCTAACTTTAGAAAAACACCTCTCTGTTTTTCATTTACACCACAACCAATATGTTGTGGCAACATTGGATCCAGGAGAGAGTGGGGGATTTTGTATCTTTTCCATCGCTCCTCAACAGAGAGACGGTAGACAGAAGAGGGAAAGAGAATCGGAGAGTTATTACTGTCAACAGCTACGATGTTTGCTGACAGTGCTGGGATGCATGGCTAGACACACAGAGAGAGAGAAGGAGAGAGAGAGAGAGAGAGAGAGTCAGAGACAGATGTGTCAAGCTGTCTAAAAGACGTTGGGGGAGAAAAACTGTTTCAATCTTACTCAAAACTAGTCCCTTGTTATCTCTCCTGGGTCATTCGTCTGGTGCTGCAAGCTTGTTTGTGTGCAAGTGTTATTTCTCGCTCTTCTATCATGCTGGTAGGAAAAAGGCTTGTGCTGAAGACTACAGAAAGAACCTGAAATGAAGCACATTAGCAGCCTTGGTTTGTGTGTTTGAGTGGAAACCCACAATACACTAAACAGCGGCCAATTGTCCAGCATGGAGCAATTTTCCTCTGGAGACAAATATGTCAGCTGACATTCTCTCTTTCACAACACAGCACAGACCAGCCTTGTCTCCCACACAATGACGTCCATCCATACAACTAAACTGCACAACCAAAATACGTTTTGAGGGTTCTTTTCTCCTAGATTACAGTCGCAGTTTTAAACTGTTTTAAACATGTGATTGACATTGTAAATTGGAACAAAAACAAATATGCAACAAAACTATTTTTTTAGGTTTAGGGATAAAAAAAATTGCGTTAGGTTTAGTAAAAAAAAAACATCATTGGCTTAAAATGATTACAACATAGAAACAAAACAAAACAAAAAAGCAAAAATGACTATGTTTCACAAAGTCTGGTGTTTGTTGGACCTATTCACCTCCGCTCCCGGCCGCCAGAGGTTGACTTTCTCACTTGTTATACCCGTTATTATTCAATAACGTTATTATTCGACATAACTTTGATTAATGGTCACTCGATATACTACTTCACCTGCTCTGCGCGTTGCTCGTTGTACTACGTCACTCGCTGCAGCCGTCCGCAGACTTAATAAAGGTATTAGTGATACGTCGAAGACATACGTAATCCGTGACAAAATACGTTTCCGTCAAAGCGTGATTGAGAACGCAATTTAGTTGTATGGGAACGTAATTTTTAGGAGACAGGGCTGCACAGATTAGTTTAAATAATTGTTAGCAACAAAAAGTTGGGTGTCCATTTTATTCTTATCACTGGGTATTGTTTCCAATTTTTCAATACTAGTGCTGATACTTGAGCTTTAGTACCGACAATGTGTATCAAAATGTCTTTGATGCCTTACTTTCAAGAATATAAAGATGTTCATGTAGATGCTTTTCTACAACTTATATTTAAATCTAATTTTAAATATCTGATTAATGAGTACACAAGGCCATGAATCTCACCAGGCATTTGATGCAAACATTCTCACACTTTCGGTGCTACAAACACATTGTGGTTGGTACCAAAACAGAACTGCGGTTTGATAGACACACAGACATAATAGGAAACACACATTAAATTCCAGCACCATGCAGCCGCCCAAGAAACAATAACAGGAAGGCATCAGCCCCAGCGTGCTAACTCACTTCACAATACAATAGTAACTTGACTCAACTTAAAACACCAAGAAATATTCTAAGCACGTCACTCATTTAAACTATGAGTAGTATTGCTTTTGTGTGAGTGTTTGAGCGTGAAAACACAGATAACAACCCGGGTGCTGGCCCGATCAATAACATAATGGAATATTTGGACTGGAGGCCATTCACAGCAGACTCCCCTGGTAAGTGCATCAGGGAGTAATTTATTCTTCTGTGACTGTTGGAGTGAGGGTGACGAACGGTTGTGTGTGTGTGTGTGTACAGCCATTTATATATGTAGACCTATACGTATATGTGTGTTATACATGTGGGCACTGCCAGCTTTTGTACGGCGCAGCAGGGAGAGTCTGTAGCGCATCGATCCCAGCTGATACCTCGGGCTCTCCCATCGATCAGCAAAATGTCTCCAGCTCACTGCTGCTGAGTCGCAGCAAGGCTCTTACTTCATATCCCCCATAGCATCGGAGCATTATCTGAATTAGCTGGAGATGCAGACTCAGAGGAGGATCTGTCAATATTTCTGCAACGCTTATGTCACCACTAACAATTACACGAGGAGAGCTACTTGGAATGAGAGCATCTGTTCCAAGTCTCACAACCACTTTCTTCTTTTCTCGCTTTCTGCTCTCTCTCTCCCTCATTTTAACAAGCTATTCAGTGTCTTAAAAAGGCTTAACAAGTATGAATATCAAATTAAAAGTGAAAGCAAAAGATGATTATGTCACTTGTTGGCAAATTGCCTACTGCGGTTTTTCCCGAAACAGGTGTCAACATCTTAAAAACCAGACTGTTCACTCAGAGTGTTTCAAGAATGCTGATTTGCATTGGAAACAAGCCAAATTAGCTTATTTAGCGAGTAGATTTCTTCACTCATTTCCATAAGATACACTCAACTAAAGGACCTGTTAAGATGGAAACTTTTTTTCCTTGCTCTCATCCTACATCAGTTACGAATGACAGTGACCACAATTGCAGCCACATCACACACATTATAATTAGGGCTCTCAAAGTTAATGAGATAACGCAATATCGCAAATTTGTTTAAATGCCCATAATTTCTTTAACGCATTAACGCAACTTGCGGTTTTTAGGTTGAAGTGGGCTCAGTTTTAAAGCTAGAGTGAAGATACTGGTTTCATATGAAACTAGAAAACCCAAGGAATCCATTGGTACCAACTATGTCATACTAGCTTGTCGTGAAGGAGGCTAAATAACGCTCCAGACTTTTGACATTTGACCTCTAATATGTTTTACAGACATGCCCACTTTATGAAAATCACATACAGTTTGGGGCAAGTCATAGTCAAGTCAACACACTGACACACTGACAGCTGTTGTTGCCTGTTGGGCTGCAGTTTGCCATGTTATGATTTGAGCATATTTTTATGCCAAATGCAGTACCTGTGAGGGTTTTTGGACAATATCTGTCATTGTTTTGTGTTGTTAACTGATTTCCAATAATAAATATATACATACATTTGCACAAAGCAAGCATAATTGTCCACTCCCATGTTGATAAGAGTATTAAATACTTGACTCCCTTTAAGGTACATTTTGAACAGATAAAAAAAATGTGTGATTAATCGTGATAAACTGTGGACAGTGATGCAATTAATCGCGATTAAATATTTGAATCCATTGACAGCCCTAGTTATATTCAATCTGATATAACGACCACTCATTCATATTGCTCTCACTTAAGCCATTGTCTCGTCGATGAAATTTCTCACTCTTAACACCCCCCCTACACAACACAGAGGGAAACTTTAAAAAAAAGTAGTAACCATGGTGACACTGCCCTTTGTGTCCACAAGAAACATGCACAAACACACAACTTATATGCTATAAGCTCACACAAACATGTATGCACGCACACACACCTGGCTGGCCGTAACCATGGCATTCTGTACTCTCTGAATGTGGGAGGATAGCCACCAAAACACTCCCGGGGGCTGGGGAGCCGGGTGACTCAGACATTAGCAAAGTCTGCCCGACGTGTTCATATATTCTGCTGGGAGATGACATTGTCTCTCTGTTACTAAGGAGATGCTGGTACTAAAACCTTACAGTAACTACAGTATCTGAGGGACGTTTTCTGTCCACTCCTCTTGGACTAGTAGGCTACCAACAACATCACATAAAGTTTGATCTTTGAATAGTGCCAAAATATACTATACACTTAAGGCCTAACTGTACAGCACTCTTATCAAACCACTTACTGGAAATCGAAAAGGATATGGATTCATGTGGCATGTTTAAAGTCGATTCCACTTAATGTGTAAAAGCTAAAAACTAGAGCTGGAACGATTAATAGATTAGTTTTCAATTAATTATTAAAATTATTAACTTAATAGACAAAATATTTTGATAATCGATTAATCAGTTTGAGTAATTTCTTTAAGGAAAATGCTCCGATTCTAGCTTCTTAAATGTGAATGTTTTCTTTACTCCTCTATGACAATAAACTGAATATCTTTGAGTTGTGGAGAAAATTGAAGACGTCATCTTTGGCTTTAGGAAACACCGATTCAACATTTTATAGACCAAACAACTAATTGATTAATCAAGAAAATAACCAGATTAATTGACAATGAAAATAATTGTTAGTTGCAGCCCTACTAAAAAACAATATTACTGCCTCAATGAAAAATTGTCAGGATTGTGTGTTAATGAAAACACAACGCCAACGTGTCTCAACTCTTCAAATATCATCACAATCCAACCAGCAGCGTTTGAGACATCATGCTTGATGACAAAAACAAACAAACAATCAAAACAACAACAAAGCACTGGCGCACCAAGCAAAGACAGTTTCAGTTTCAATTTAAGTAATTGCCTTTGAGTATCTGTCCAACCCTCTGGGAACGAACATGTTTTTCTAGATTCAGGAGAAGTTTCACAGGAAGATTTCTGTCAAACATTTGAATGACTGCAGGGAAGACACATTTACATATCATTAGATAGA